>NW_027412747.1:23897237-23935266 GCF_025532065.1 Leptinotarsa decemlineata
TCGCAGGAAGGTATCATGTAATTCCATGATAATGTGTATAACAGGATTACGGTATGATAAAAGTTTTGCTACCCATTTGTGGGCTAACCAAAGTCGTCGAGTAGCTAAAGGACACTCCCTTCCTCCGACAATAATACATTTATGGGGGTAGATCGCATTAAACCTAAAGCAATTCGCAAGGCTTGGTATTGCAGTCGATCCAATTGTAAGGTAACCTGTTTGGAACAGCGACTCAAGAAAATGCTCCCATTATCCAAGTGTGAACGGATCAGAGCTCGATATAAAGGAGAAGGGTCGATGGTGCAGCCCCCCACCAAGTTCTACATAAGGATCGTAAAATATTAATGCCTTTTTGTGCTCGCATACTGATCATGTTAACGTGCGGCTTCCATGAAAGGTTTCTGTCAAATATCACACCCAAATACATTATTTGTGAACTCCATGTTAGTGGACTATGATTGACAAGTATAGACCGATGACAAGATACCAACTCGCGGCCCTCCCTGAATAATAGAGCTTTACATTTATTTACTGATAGATGTAGACCATTATCCTGCAAAAATGAAGTCAAGTTATCAATAGAAGAGTTAAGCTGGTCAATAATAATATCCACATTGGAACCAGTACCAACTAAAGCATAGTCGTCCGCATAACCTAGAAGTAACACATCCTCACCTACAATATTTTTAATAGGGTCACAATAAATGTTGAAAAGTAAGGGGCTAAGAGGTGAGCCTTGTGGAAGTCCCTTATAAGCTGGCTTAGGTCCTACCATGCATCCACTGGAGGGTTCGATCACACATATTTGTCGGTCCCTTATAAAGGAAAATATGAGATCGGATAAGTCTAGCGGTATACCATATTCGGAGAGACGTTGGCTTAATTTTGGGATGACAACATTGTCATATGCTGAAGAGATGTCAATGAGTACTACCACAGCAAATTCATTTACGGCTACACTAGCCGCCACTTTAGAATATAGAGCCCCCAGATTATCTTGTACTCCTCTTCCCTTCCGAAAGCCATACTGAAATGGATTAAGAAGTTGACGATTCTCCATGTACCATTCCATGCGATTTTTGATCATTGTTTCTAAAACCTTTCCAGGACAAGAGGTAAGCGAAATTGGACGCCACCCTGCAATACTACCTAGATCTTTCCCTGGTTTAGGTATAGGATATACTAGCTGCGTTTTCCACGCACTCGGCACTGTTGTTTAGTTCAGTAAAAGCTGATTGAAGAAATTGAAAAGACTCTGGACACCCCACCCCGTTCAGGTAAATGAGTAAGCATACTGTATGTGATCGAGTCGGTCCCTGGGGCTGAGTCTCGTTTATTCTGAATTGCCAGTGAAAATTCCTCCATAGTGAACGGTGGACTAGGAGCTGAACTGTAATTCCTTATTGGGAACTGGAAGTCGAATGTTGGTTGCGTTAGAGAATGAAGGAAATCTTCGGCTATATTAGAATTCAGAGAAGGACCTCGACGTATGTTAATCCTAGATCTCGAGAATGCCCTAACAGAAGACCATACTTTGGAAATAGGCGTGGAAGGGGATAATCGTGAACAGAAATCATGAAATCCGTTTTTTTTTATTTTTTCGTAAGGTCATTCGGGTTAGTGCCCTAATGCGCTTGACCTCGACAAAATTTTCCAGAGAAGGGAAAGATTTATATTTCGAAAATGCAGCCTTGCGTTTAGAAATTGCGTCCGAGCATTCCTGATTCCACCATGGATGTTGAGGTTTCCGGATCGTGTACTTGAACTTCTTAGGAATAGCAGCATCCGCAGCCGTTAAAATGTACTTTTCCAACTCTTCATATGGGATATGTTGATACGGAATACTTGTCTCCAAAACCAAGGTATATTTATTCCAGTCGGCTTTACGGATATTATACTGTGTTCGTTGTGATTCAGTAGAAACGGATTCCTGCATTTTTGTCTGAAACGAGCAAACAACTGGAAAATGATCACTCATGCCTGCGTCGGGTATGAGTTCCCACTGTAGCTGAAACGAAATTAAACGAGAACAAATGGCAATGTCCGGTGCACTCACATTATGTCCTGGAGAAACAAAACGCGTTCCTCTTCCATCATTCAATTGTGTCCACCCATTCGAATCAATGAGGTTATATAAAATGACTCCGTTGCGATTGTTAGAAGTTGAACCCCAGGCTAGATGTTGGCCATTGAGGTCTCCTAGTAAGAGAAATGGTTTACAAGATGATTGTATCATCTGAAGTAATATATTCGGCAGAAGGTGCCAAGTAAATTGTGAATACGCTAAAATTATCTAATTCTATCCCCAAACCTTGCATTTTACGAGGAAGCTGAATATGAGACAAATCCAGAACATTATATGCCAGTTGTGACCGAACAAATAAAGCTATCCCGCCTTTACCATCATCCCTATCCTGTCTCATGCAATCATAACCGGCAATGGAAACGATATGTTCCTTCTTTAACCAGGTTTCATTTAGAGCTATAATACCAATATTGTAGTCTCTAAAATGAACAAAGTGAAAGCTATGAAAAAGAATCCTTTTTTCGTGTCATTCACTTACTTTGGCGTTTGAGTATTTACCGTTGTTTGAACAGAAATTCAAACAACGGTATTATCGATGTTTAAAGCAATCTGTTTCCAAACAATGAAAGGTTCAAATCGAACCCGTTATGCATGGGATGGAATTTCGAATTGTGTTGCGGAATTTGATATATTTTGTTTGTGAATGAAGCACATAGGTAATACCTTTACGGATTCTATGCATCATGAATATATGCAAAGATTGAAGGTGTAAGTAAGAGAATACTTTACTCATGAATACACTGATCCGTTACTTGTTGAAAATTAATAACACTAGCCATGTGTATATACCCACAAAACACACTGTTTTGTGGTATATACCTGTGGTTATACGTTTACGAGTTCTGTGCTCGGATAATGAATTTTTCCTGCTTCCAAGACTTCCGGCCATTCAAGAAAGTAGTATTTGACTTTGACAATAATCACAATTGACATTGACAATAACTTCACAACATCACAACTTGAACTAATTTTTCATTTCAATAGTGGTTGAATTCGAAACTTATCGGTTCGCTTTTGAAACATGAAAATACTGTAACTTTTAAAAGTACGTCGGGTAAATATTCATTTAAAATTGTTTGGTCGTAGTGCAGAAGTTAACCTAAAATTTTCAGGTCAGAATAATTAGAAGAATCATGCATATATTCCCGTTAATACTATTACTGCTGATTACCAGGAAAATTGCAGACACAGCGCCAATTGACCCTCTTAAATCACTCATCGAAGGCCTGAATAAAAGATGCCCTTCAGATGTTGAATCCTTACATTCATTGAAGTTCCAAAATTGCCCAGATTATGTGAAATTGAACAACATCGATAAATTGACCCGAGAAACCGAAAAGGAAGTTCTGTGTGCACTTTTCTATGATAGCTTACTTTCATTTTGCAAAGAGGTTAAGAAACAACAAATTACACTCGATAAGTTGGTTATCCAGCCTGTCCACAATTACACGCCCAAGGAAGTTTGTGAAAAGCTTTTCCCGGATAATAGAACACTGAAAAATGATTTGTCGAAAGTTATTCTTCCTGGCAAATGCGAAAAATTGTGCACAACATATGAGGGAGTTGAACCTACCATAGAATGCAGTTTGGCTTATTATTTTACTACAGTTAATGTAAGTTCTTTGAGTTCAAACATGAAATTGAACCAGACGCCTTCGGAAAATTCAGAAAGTTCCATTGAACACGTATTCGTTAGTCAAAATCAGTCTGGACTAGTCAACCCAAAAAAAAATCTGATAATGATTTGGTTTCTCCAAACAACCAGATTAGTGAAACCCTGGAAGTCAAACCATCAGTAGCTGATACTTCTGCAGGAAATAATTTAGCTGGGGTTGTTATTCCAAAAGGGTCAAAATCCAGTAAACAAAAGGTAATCTGAATTTTTTTTGGTACATATTCTTTGAGTGCCTGCACTAGTTTTTGAATCGAAAATCATTATTTTTGTCTGCTGATAGCCAATATGATACTGGTGATATATGGTATTGCCGACTACTTTTGGAGATAAATCCACACAAAAATTGAACTCATTTCTCCAGAGGAAGATTAAAACTCCTCTTTTAATCTTCCTCTTTGAAGATGATCACTTGGTGATCAAAACATGTACTAACATACTTAATATTTATTGAAATTTATGTGGCTATTGAAAAGATAAGTATTGTCAAATTTTTTTTAACTTGCTTTTAATGTAAGTCAATTCAAGTCAAATCTTGTAACTGAATTTTAAAGCACCTAACCTAGACGGATGGAGGCAAAATTTTGCATACACGTTCAGTTTGAATGACAATGCACCATTAGCTTAGTGATACTATTATGCACCTAATGATCACTCAAGATAGCAGATTAGTATTTTTAAGCATTCCTTTGATATGGGTTTCAAATGAAAGAATACAAAAAATGGCATGACCTCGTTAAATTTAATTTGGCTGCATTTCAAGGTGGCAAAGAAAAGGTTTGCTGAAAAGACTACGATAAAAATCATGATGTCTCTCTGAATCAAATATGGCGGAGTCTCAAAGATGGAGAACTATGTTCTTTCATGCATGACTATTAATTGATTTATTGAAAAAAGCCATTTTACAACATTATAAGCAAAATAGCAAAATAAATATTAAACATAAGTTAATATTTGATAATTTGACACAGAAATAAAAAACTAACAAATAAATTAAGTTCTGAATCAACATTGTCCAAAAGCCTCTTGATATTATTTGTATTGTGTTGAACAGCTCATTCTTCTGAGATAATTTGTTGCCTGTTATTTTCATTCTATCATCAAGTGGCGATAAATCCAAGTAATTTGAATGGCATTGTTCCCCATCTGATGGGGCATTTTGAGTATACCAAGCAGGAATTTTTAGAGCGATACTTTCAATTAGATATCAATATTATGTCACAGGTTACTCCTCTATGAAATAGTGATTGTATATTGAGTTCAATATTGACACAACGATAATCATTTCTAGCTAAACACAATTTGAAAGCACAGCATCTATGAGATGGATATCAAGTGCAAGGGTTCCATGGAAAAAAATACAAAATGTCGGAAAACAAGATGTCAACAAGATATCAATTTTAATGAGTTCTAGTTCAGTAAATGTCAGGGATAGTTAGGTTGTACTCGAACAAACATTGTAGAGACTGACCATGCAACAATGACTCATTGAATGAAATGAACAGACCAAAGAATATATTCAGCGAACTGAAAAATAAATCAATAATAAAAAACTTTTTTGAACACAAGTTTTTCTGAACATTCTCTAAAAAGAAGAAAATTATTTCCAAATTTAATCAAACCCATCAATATATTACATTAGACAATTTATATGAGATAAAAGTTTTTCTGAGAGATTCACCTGTGATGATATAAACAAGAATGAGATATGTAACTTGATCTTGATATAAGTAATTGTAGCATTTATGAAATAGGTAAATGTTGCAACAAGCTTTTATATCATATAAATTGTGTAACTTAATGAATTAATGAGTTTGAATTATTTGAAACTTATATTCTTCTGTTTTTCAATATGAATTTATTGACATTTCAAATGTGCCTTCCACAATTAATTTCATGTTTGTTGTTTGTGTAGTGATTTGATTGAAAAAAGGCTGAATTAGCAAAATTTATTCATTTACGGGAATACACAAGAACTTACTTGTGCTGAATCGAGGCGTAGCCTTATATTTTCAAGATTGCAACTGTATCATTATTGACCATTGCGTTTAATAACGTGAGAATTAACAATGAATTAACCATAACCTGCAAAAATATTTCTATTAAAAATAATTCATTAATTTTATATATTTAATACAACTTTTTATGCAATAAATATTTCGTGCAGAATAGAACTTGTGTCGAGAAAGTGTTCTCATCAAAAGAAAGTATAATT
Organism: Leptinotarsa decemlineata; assembly: GCF_025532065.1. NCBI lineage: Eukaryota > Metazoa > Arthropoda > Insecta > Coleoptera > Chrysomelidae > Leptinotarsa > Leptinotarsa decemlineata. The sequence goes on from NW_027412747.1 coordinate 23,903,211, forward strand.
TGCCGAGTGATGAGTAAGAAATGAAGTTTTTTGTTTGCACTGTAGGGCAAAGCTGAATAAAATTTTCGAAATTGGTAATATAATTTTCTTTTGCGATATGATTCTCACATACATTAATCTTATAAAAAACATTTCAAAAACTAGAGAGATCTGAAAAAATTAATATATATTAAAGTAAGAATTCTGAAACTGGTCTGTGTTCTTGGGATTTGCAGATCAGTGGACCTGAGGACCAGAGCAACATCCAATCACCAGTAGAAAATCCATCTTCGGGAAACGATGTAGAAGAGCCCGATCAGAATAAACAAAAGGTAATCAATAATATATTTATCATTTTCAGTGAGAACATAATTTTGACTTTAAAAATGATTTCAAAAACACCGCAAATGGAGAATCAAAAAACTTGAACCAAAAAATACATTTTGTGATTATGTTAGGGTGAAGGTTATATGATACAGCCAACAATTTTGATATTTTCAAAGATGAGGAATGATTTTTTTTTTCATTTTATATTATTCAGAGTGCAAAATTTCTCAGTTAGTTCACAAATATGGTTGAGCGGAGTCTTCAAAATTAACTTCAGTACCCCATCTTTAGGGGCCGATAGTATTTTGAATATCACTGAATAGTTTGGACAAAGATCGATAGTACATGACTGTACAAGAATAACCTTATACTCGAGAACCAAAATTGATAATGTTTTTACAAATGTACAGGCGATCTCTTCAGTAATATACATACCAATTTCTGATCACAGACTCCGTTAATAAATCACTGTCGAACCTCGCCCCGACAGAAAAATCTTTTAGGTACAAAAAATTATTTTCCAACAACAATAAGCAGCACACGGCAGAATTACTCGATTCTGAAAAGTGGGTCTCTGTTTATGATGCAAAATCCTGCGATGACAAATCAATATTCTAACATCTCATTTCAATTTCACTAGTCCGAACTAGTGAAATTCATCACGAAACATTGTCAATCACCTTCAAACAAATCTCACTTCAATATAGCATTTCCCTTAAAACATTTCTATATTGTATAAGTTTGAAAATATCCTTAGGACGAAACTGCAGCAACGTTAGTTACAAATAAAAGTGGTAAAAAACAGATAGTTTCAATTCCCTTTTCTTCGCTTATTAGCTTTTAATTAAAAAAAAAAAAAGTTACTTTTATATTCCCAACTTTCATATTATATGTAACTTAAGGATTTATTTTTATCTATTTTTATTTATTACATTTTATATTTTATGTCATATCATTTTATTATTGTATTTACTTAATATTATTATTCGTTCCGATATATGTATTTCGTATTTTATTATATAATTCTTAATATTTTTAAATTTTTTAACCACACACAGGTTTGTAACCTCAGTGGGATTTTGAATTTATTCTCAAATCACTTTAAATTGTATTAATTGTTATTCTTACATTCTAAGTCTTAAAATAAATAGTATGTATGGTTTCCATTTCATATTTGAGAATAAAATGATTGATTGATTGATTGATTTAAAAGTTACATTTCAGTAATGTCATCCAACATTCAGAAAACAAAACAAGGCCTTCTGGTCAATCATTAATAAACTTAAAAATAAGGAAAATTTAATGTGACCTAATAAACAAATTCTGCTGGGGAATGAACAAATTACAGACCCTGGTAAAGTTGCAAATATATTCAACAACAATATTAGAAACGATTGCATCGTTGTTTGTTTCATTGTGATAATTAATATGAATAAATTTACTTCACAATCCCGAAATCCTGATCAATTAATAAATTCAACTCTGCATTATCCCATATAAATAATGATATTTTTGTGGAATACCTTCCATAGATCAACATAGATCACTTTCTATAGATTTAATCCATTCCTAAGTAATTTTAATATACTCGACGTCAAAATGTTAGGGACCTAACATTTCTAGGAAAAAGATTAACAGTAAATTAAAAAAAATTATATCAGATAAAAACCAAGGGATTTTTTTAAGGACTGTAACAAGGGAAATATCATTATAAATCAGTTTAATTTTATGCTGTGTACAAGTCAAGTAATACTAGCCTCATTGGAAACTACAGACCTACTACAAAATTAATTTCAAGGTCTTTTATTTCTGATACTTTGCTTAACTGTAGGAAGTTCAGTAATTGTGGTGGTAATGGGTCTAGAAGAGCGATTAAATGAAAAAAAGAAATTTTATAAACTACACCTATCGATTTGATCTCGACAAACTTTGTTTTAAAAAAAAATATCACGTTTTTCGATAACACAGTAGCTTTTTTATAGTGAATAATGTACGTTATTGTAAGGTGTAGTTTATGAATTAACTTGGATCTTTATCAAGTAACGGCCGAATCACTCAGATCATTTTGTAGTTAAAGACAATCGTTTTTGTGGAACTGATAACTATATACATGAGGGGAAAGAACTGTATATATCATCAGCTTTATATTCACTGGAGGCTGGAAATGTCATTATTGTTAACAGTAACATTTCGGTACAACAGACAAAAATTTAACAATTGCAGGAACAAAGCCTAGCAGAAGTAAACCCACCGCCCCACATCGTGATTAATGTAACCAGTAATCTTCCAAACAACACAGGAAATAACAATAAAGATGAAGGTTTTGAACAAGCTGCAGCTGAAACCCCAACCCAGCAGAAAAGTGACCCTACAGACAATGCAGAAGACAACAATGGGACACCCACTGCAGTTCAACAGAAAATGGAAGAACCCGCTCTTACAAATGATGAACAGCTCAGCCGCGAAGAGGAAGAGGATAAAACCAACATGGAGTTTGACGAAAATCTAGGGGAAAAACCTGATCTGGAGGATGGAGGGCAAGCAGAACCTGAGTTAGGTAAGTTTGGTAGACAGATACCTTACCTCATATTTGTATATTAGGTATTCCCACTTATTCAATAAATGCCTTGAAATAAAAGTATCAGTCCTCAAAGTGAATATTAAAGTATATATGTTAATCTCTTGAAATTTGTTTTCTCGTTACCCAGCTGTTGCTCTCATACGAACGACAAAAGTTGAAACTTGTGCGAGCTAAGGATTAACAAAGTCTTACCTTTTAACGTTTGATTTCTAGCATGGGTTGAGCAATGGGCAGTGAAAATTGATGGTAATGCCTGTGGGATCAAACAACCGTTTCACGTAGCAGTCAATTGAATGCGTGGAACAAATCATTCACGCCAACCCGACGTAATATCGTCCCGCCACTGTGGCTAAATTTTGCAAAAAGTTTTCACCCATTAAATTGCTTTTTTGTTCTCCACTCTGCAATTTTTTTTTCAGCACTGTCCAGCTCAATTTATTCAAATTTTTAAATGGAACACCATGTATATTATTTCCCTTCACATTCAACCTGAAATCGCTTATCTAAAAATACCCAGGTATTATATGTTATTCTTATCTGTTCTTCTTCGATTACTTGTGATTCTATTGATGTTTGCAAAATTCGGGAAATGCATATTTAATATCTTGAATTAAAAACAGAGGAAACTACAATAATCACACTTTCACCCTGTTCAATTCATTGTATGAATCCCTTTGTAAAGTTGAATGGATTGATTGATTGCTTCTGAGCAACTTTTGTTCAATAAAGATGTGTTTGAAAGTCAGTACTTTTTTATTTATTCGCGAATTACTCAAAAAGTGTTTTATCAAAAAAATAATTCCAAGTGAAAAAGTAGCTCATAAGAAAAAACAAAAAGAAGAGTTGATTTATGGTGCGTGTAGAACTACCTACTTTGACATGAACATTGAATCACAAGAAAGGAAAGAAACTTCTGTGTATGCTCCACATGTCTTTGTAAAAAGATATTGTAGTTATTTTCTTCCTTTTTTTTTTCTTTGGAGGCTTTCCACATTTCTTGTTGAATGATGGGAAAGAAGTAATTCATAAAGTTTTTTTTCCAAAAAATCAATCTTTTTTAAAAATACCCTCTCTTAAATTTAATTCATGAATTATTCTAAGTCAAATTTTCACAAAATTACAAAAATGCTCTTTTCATAACAAGTTCAAATAATTTCAAAACTGAGCTCTGTAAATCGGTCAAACTTCTAGAGCATAATGAAACATAATAAAGTGAATTGTGAAATAGTGGTAACAAATATTTTCAATAAAGTTGGTGATTAGTGGGTGGGTAATTTTCACATTTTTGTGGCCTAAAAAAATAGGGATCAACATTATTTTTGTTTCCTTAGGGACTTTTTATTAAATAATGAATATGAAGGTTTTTTCAATTTACCCCGAAAAATTATTATTTTACATTGGAACTTTCAATTTGTCAATTGATGAACAAAAACCAATATTCAAGAAGCTATTACTCCATATGAATTAGATCTACAGTCTCATAATATCACCATTCTTTTTGTTTTTTATGGGCCTCCTTTTTACTGAGAATGATTTGAGTTACTTGCCAAAAACTTTCTGAAAACGTTTATTGAAAAATTAACACTTTTGCTCACGAATAAGTGCCCTATGAGGAGGGATGGTATCCACCCCCACTACAGGTTCAATTTTGAAGTAGATAGTAAGTAGAACCTGAGTTGGCGCTGCTTGGCAAAATGATACGGGAAAAATGTCATTCACTGAACTACAGAGACTCTTGCTCTATTTCACAGATTTTTTTGTTTTTTCTGCTGATTCCAACTTCTTTTTTTTTCAGTCTTAGATCATCGATCTAAATCTAATACTCTGGAGACTGCAGTCAACGAAGATAATGTAGAAGAATTGGATGGAGGTTCCTATTTCTTTTCATATTTCATGGTGATATGTGTGTTCTTTGTTCTTGGCTACGTTGGATACCACAACAGAATAAAGGTAAGCCAATGCTTGCAATTTTCATAGACGGCAAGCCCATGTCGAATTTTTAGCAGAACTTTTGATACCTTTTGAAAACGTATGATAGTCCCAAAGTAAAGAATAACTTTTTTGTACAAGAAACTGAATATGAACTGAATATGAAAATTGAGTACAAATCAATCAAATTGTGAAGCATAAATATTAAAGTCTAATCGACAGAGATCAAAATTTGGAAACCGTATATAAATAAAATTGCAGACTCACTGGTGGGAGCAATCATCAGTATGAAATTTCCAGACGCTCATAGATTTTGATTTGTAATGCTCATATAAGACAAAAAATTATAATTTGTTTTCTAACAAATAAAGCTCCAAACTTAATTCTTTTAAAACCGGAATTATACATCATTAATAAAAATATATCATTTATTACTCTTTGAAAAGTGAAATTGAGTTCATGAAAAGTTTTAAATTGCATAATACTGAATAATTAATTGCTAGAAGAAATAAAAAATCCAAATCAGTATACATTTCATTAATTTCATTAAAATGTAATTGAATGTTTATTTTTGGTAATATCAAAAAGTTGTTAAACGTTTCTCAACTCCCTTATACCACCAACATATATTCCGCCTGGAAATTTTAATCAAATTTTAAAAAATGGGTGACTCGTTTCATAATTTTTGCAAAGTGTCTAATAATTTTTTTTTTCACAAGTTTAATAATAAACCAGTTGACTGAAGTTTTGAATACTTTAACCTCGAATATTAATTATTTTCATTTAAGGTTATGGCCCTGGTACTAGAGGGAAAAAGGAATAAAAGGCAATACAGAGGCAGGCGACCGAATTCCGCCAATTACCACAAGCTGGATAGTAATCTTGAGGAAGCCATCTCGTCCACTTGCACGAAAAATTCCAATAACATTATTTACTGAATGATCTTAGCTTAGCTACATTTAACTTCATCATTGTTCATATCATTTGTAAGTTATTTTTTCTAAATCTGTTATGTGTAAAAATGTAAATATCTGAAAAATCTGCAGGATTTTGAAATACACTGAAAGAAAAATTTGAGCGTTTGTTGTTGAAAGCACAAAAAGTTGCAAATGGTTCAGCTGGAGAGGGAACATGAATCTTTCGAATAAATTTGTAAATAGTGGGTTGCTTTTTATTCATTCATATGAATTTATTGAAATCAGAGAGTAACAGCCTTCAATTTCTTCACGTGTTTTAGAAACAAGGGTACAAACATAAAAAACCTAAAGTAACCAGTGAATACTGATGTCATGATGATCTCTTGGTACGTACTAGCGATTACGTCCATTGATGAACCTTTTTTCCTGAAGTACGAAAAATCACTCACTAGCAGCGCTAGTAGTTTGTTAGGGACAAACACTGCCAAATCCTCATATAAACATGTGGTAAAGCACAATTGAAAAATAATGTTTTTAACAAAAGAAGATGTTCCCGGAGCAAAACTAAAATTTGCAACTGTAAAAGATAACAATGTTGTAACATTAAAACGTTGGCTTGCATGCCGTAATTTAAAAGTGACTGAAAAAAAAAGTTAATTATTAGACAGGTTAGTGTATAGACTCTAGTAAAAGAGTAGTGGTAGATTCAAACTGTAGTGTTGAGTTTCAACTGATGAGAGAGCCGAGTATCAACTGTGAAGGGAGCTAAGTTTCAACTGTGGTGGGTGCTGAGTTTCAACTGTGAACGGAGCTGAGTTTCAACTGTGACGGGTCCTAAATGATATGCTATTCACTGGCTCGTATCATCGTCATTCGTTTAGTTCTCATTTACTGACAAACAACTATACAAGGATATATTTGAACGCATTAATTATATTCGAACGCATTAATTATATTCGAACACATATTCGAATCCCTTTAAGGATTCTGTGCTCTGACGGAACACGGAACGGTGAATTGACGACTTTGGTTCCATGAATGTCTTGCCGCCGAGATTCAAAATTTGTTGTGATACTTTTCGAATTTATGTCTAAACTTCTCGATTTTTCGGATTAACCAAGTATGATCATCTTTTATAAGAATAGGAAATTTTTATTCTTGGCATTTGGATGCTGGTAAAACATTCAACTCACTTGTTGGATTCAATTGCTTATGGAGAACAGAATCTTACTGATTTGAATTTTGGCTTCTTGGGACAAAAGTAAACCTATAGGCCACACGACACTACAGGCGAGTTGATATTTATCGACGAGACAACTCATATATTCAGAGAATGAGCTTGATCATTCTGTCCAGACTCCAGACGTATCGTCCCGGACATCACTTCCAGTGAACCGTTTCCATCTAATATGAATTGTTTCATTTTAGGCTTTCTTTCATCTGAATACCGCTTCCTCGTGTTAGTATTGCTATAAGACTAGACATCCTTGCATGAATGCCTAATACAGTAGTAGCAGTAGTTAGTAGTTAACCGCTGTTGTACCGATCACAATTGTTGTACGGACAGAGCACTGCAGACCTAAGTTTGTAACTCTAAAACCATTCTTGTTCTGCAAGCCACCTTGAGGGAGACACACACATATAAGCTTAGTTATTAAGATAGGGACAAATAACTTATCAGAGACTAGATTTTTGATGCTTGATCTATTATCTCAACAAAGATTTATGTTCTTCAAACCCAAAAAGGGGAAGAATATTAGTGTAGGATATATGCTTTTATGCCTATGTAGATGAATTCAGTCTCTCGACCTACTGTAAGCTGGCGATATAGCTATAAAGGGTGTTGGTGAGGAAACTTTTTTGCATTTTGAGTCGAACTGCAGTTCATCGAGCAATACATGAAGTATCAATTCGAATAGTTGAAGTGATGGGTGCAGAATGTATAGTATTCCCTCAGAATATTCGGGAAAGGAATGTATTGAAAATGGCTTTCATGGAGAAATGGAGAGGACAATTTGCTGTAGAAGGAATGAGGGTTAGAGATAGAATTGTCTAGCAGTATTACCTGTTGTAATTTGTAGGAAATCGAACTGTAAACTCTACTGAACCAGGTTTTAATCATGAATATACAAACGATACATTTTATATGTATTAACAATGACATTAAAACTCATTCAATCAACAACGATTTCCAAGGAATCATAAAAACAAGATCAATCGAAATGAAGTGAACATGGATTACTTCAACACTCCCACTCTTTGTTCACTTCGAAGACGTTACCCACAGACCTTGTCGATTTGTTGAAAATTTTTCTCGTGGTAAGGATTTGGTTAAAATATCTGCCAACTGGTTTTCTGATTGGGTGTAAACAACAGTGATATTTTTTTCGTTTGTGATGATCATTATAGCTCATCAAGTTTATAGCACTTCTATTATCAACAAAAAGTTCCGTTGGATTTGAAACGTCAACATCAATTTCTTTAAGCAACCTTCTCAACCATATTATTTCTCGTGCGGCATCCCAAGCTGCAATATATTCAGATTCTGTCGTGGATGTTGCAACACTTTTGTCGTTGAGATGTCCATGTAACTGGACAACCTGATAATAAAGTAACATAGCCAGTTGTTGAATATCTAGTATCAATGTCTCCTGCAAAATCTGCATCTGAATACGCTTTTAAATATTCGTTGCTCCCACCATTGTATAGAATTCCATAACTTTTAGTACCCTTTAGGTATCTGAAAATACGTTTGACTGCTTTCCAGTGCTGCTTTCCTGGATTTTCCAAATATCTGCTAACTCTGCTCACTGAGAATGATATATCTGGACGAGTGACAACCGCTAAAAACATGCTTCTCTGTACGGAATATTTTTCATATATTATTTTTCTTCCTCGTTTTGGGGCTTTGAGCTGCATTCAGAATAACATTCATTGCGGAAGTCCATTTTGTGTCTCTTATGTGGTGGTTCCACATCATCTCTCTGGGGCATAGTCTTTGATGTTGACGGTTGGTTTATGTTCTTCGAACCTGCCCAAAGGGGAAGAATATTAGTGTAGGATATATGCTTTTATGCCTATGTAGATGAATTCATTCTCTCAACCTACTGTAAGCTGGCGATATAGCTATATCAAAGGTAAAGTATAACTTCAAAACAGCGACGTCTCAAGTATCGAAGAGACATCCTCCTTTTTTCCTTGGGGAGCCTGGGTTCATTAAAGTCCCCTTAGAATTGAAACATTTGTGCTATAGGTGTAATATAATTTATATCTTATGAACATTTTGGTATTGTTTACAATTAGAAAAGTGAAATCTTCTCACATTTGAAACTTTGTGGCCTCAGGAGCTCGAGGCTCCCTGCCCTGCCAGTATTATAGGGGGAGTCCTATAATAACGGTTGAATAAAATTTATAAACTGACAGATAAATCAAGGGATTTGTTAACAAATTTGGAATCAACTGAGAAAGGTGTAGATGTTAGGGAAAGGAATTATGAATATTTTAACTGGATTCGAGTTTGATTCGATCGGTTACCGTTTACAGTTAATTTCCCGTTTTTGCAAACAACTATACAAGGATATATTCGAACGCATTAATTATATTCGAACGCATATTCGAATCCCTTTAAGGATTCCGTGCTCCGACGGAACACGGAACGGTGAATTGACGACTTTGGTTCCGTGAATGTCTTGCCGCCGAAATTCAAAATTTGTTGTGATACTTTTGGTAGCCATTTGCTAATTTTCGAGTTTATGTCTAAACTTCTCGATTTTTCGGATTAATCAAGTACGATCATCTTTTATAAGAATAGGAAATTTTTATTCTTGGCATTTGGATGCTGGTAAAACATTCAACTCACTTGTTGGATTCAATTGCTTATGGAGAACAGAATCTTACTGATTTGAATTTTGGCTTCTTGGGACAAAAGTAAACCTATAGGCCACACGACACTACAGGCGAGTTGATATTTATCAACGAGACAACTCATATATTCAGAGAATGAGCTTGATCATTCTGTCCAGACTCCAGACGTATCGTCCCGGACATCACTTCCAGTGAACCGTTTCCATCTAATATGAATTGTTTCATTTTAGGCTTTCTTTCATCTGAATACCGCTTCCTCGTGTTAGTATTGCTATAAGACTAGACATCCTTGCATGAATGCCTAATACAGTAGTAGCAGTAGTTAGTAGTTAACCGCTGTTGTACCGATCACAATTGTTGTACGGATAGAGCACTGCAGACCTAAGTTTGTAACTCTAAAATCATTCTTGTTCTGCAAGCCACCTTGAGGGAGACACACACATATAAGCTTAGTTATTAAGATAGGGACAAATAACTTATCAGAGACTAGATTTTTGATGCTTGATCTATTATCTCAACAAAGATTTATGTTCTTCAAACCTGCCCAAAGGGGAAGAATATTAGTGTAGGATATATGCTTTTATGCCTATGTAGATGAATTCAGTCTCTCGACCTACTGTAAGCTGGCGATATAGCTATAAAGGGGTGTTGGTGAGGAAACTTTTTTGCATTTTGAGTCGAACTGCAGTTCATCGAGCAATACATGAAGTATCAATTCGAATAGTTGAAGTGATGGGTGCAGAATGTATAGTATTCCCTCAGAATATTCGGGAAAGGAATGTATTGAAAATGGCTTTCATGGAGAAATGGAGAGGACAATTTGCTGTAGAAGGAATGAGGGTTAGAGATAGAATTGTCTAGCAGTATTACCTGTTGTAATTTGTAGGAAATCGAACTGTAAACTCTACTGAACCAGGTTTTAATCATGAATATACAAACGATACATTTTATATGTATTAACAATGACATTAAAACTCATTCAATCAACAACGATTTCCAAGGAATCATAAAAACAAGATCAATCGAAATGAAGTGAACATGGATTACTTCAACACTCCCACTCTTTGTTCACTTCGAAGACGTTACCCACAGACCTTGTCGATTTGTTGAAAATTTTTCTCGTGGTAAGGGTTTGGTTAAAATATCTGCCAACTGGTTTTCTGATTGGGTGTAAACAACAGTGATATTTTTTTCGTTTGTGATGATCATTATAGCTCATCAAGTTTATAGCACTTCTATTATCAACAAAAAGTTCCGTTGGATTTGAAACGTCAACATCAATTTCTTTAAGCAACCTTCTCAACCATATTATTTCTCGTGCGGCATCCCAAGCTGCAATATATTCAGATTCTGTCGTGGATGTTGCAACACTTTTGTCGTTGAGATGTCCATGTAACTGGACAACCTGATAATAAAGTAACATAGCCAGTTGTTGAATATCTAGTATCAATGTCTCCTGCAAAATCTGCATCTGAATACGCTTTTAAATATTCGTTGCTCCCACCATTGTATAGAATTCCATAACTTTTAGTACCCTTTAGGTATCTGAAAATACGTTTGACTGCTTTCCAGTGCTGCTTTCCTGGATTTTCCAAATATCTGCTAACTCTGCTCACTGAGAATGATATATCTGGACGAGTGACAACCGCTAAAAACATGCTTCTCTGTACGGAATATTTTTCATATATTATTTTTCTTCCTCGTTTTGGGGCTTTGAGCTGCATTCAGAATAACATTCATTGCGGAAGTCCATTTTGTGTCTCTTATGTGGTGGTTCCACATCATCTCTCTGGGGCATAGTCTTTGATGTTGACGGTTGGTTTATGTTCTTCGAACCTGCCCAAAAGGGAAGAATATTAGTGTAGGATATATGCTTTTATGCCTATGTAGATGAATTCATTCTCTCAACCTACTGTAAGCTGGCGATATAGCTATATCAAAGGTAAAGTATAACTTCAAAACAGCGACGTCTCAAGTATCGAAGAGACATCCTCCTTTTTTCCTTGGGGAGCCTGGGTTCATTAAAGTCCCCTTAGAATTGAAACATTTGTGCTATAGGTGTAATATAATTTATATCTTATGAACATTTTGGTATTGTTTACAATTAGAAAAGTGAAATCTTCTCACATTTGAAACTTTGTGGCCTCAGGAGCTCGAGGCTCCCTGCCCTGCCAGTATTATAGGGGGAGTCCTATGATAACGGTTGAATAAAATTTATAAACTGACAGATAAATCAAGGGATTTGTTAACAAATTTGGAATCAACTGAGAAAGGTGTAGATGTTAGGGAAAGGAATTATGAATATTTTAACTGGATTCGAGTTTGATTCGATCGGTTACCGTTTACAGTTAATTTCCCGTTTTTGCAAACAACTATACAAGGATATATTCGAACGCATTAATTATATTCGAACGCATATTCGAATCCCTTTAAGGATTCCGTGCTCCGACGGAACACGGAACGGTGAATTGACGACTTTGGTTCCGTGAATGTCTTGCCGCCGAAATTCAAAATTTGTTGTGATACTTTTGGTAGCCATTTGCTAATTTTCGAGTTTATGTCTAAACTTCTCGATTTTTCGGATTAATCAAGTACGATCATCTTTTATAAGAATAGGAAATTTTTATTCTTGGCATTTGGATGCTGGTAAAACATTCAACTCACTTGTTGGATTCAATTGCTTATGGAGAACAGAATCTTACTGATTTGAATTTTGGCTTCTTGGGACAAAAGTAAACCTATAGGCCACACGACACTACAGGCGAGTTGATATTTATCAACGAGACAACTCATATATTCAGAGAATGAGCTTGATCATTCTGTCCAGACTCCAGACGTATCGTCCCGGACATCACTTCCAGTGAACACGTTTCCATCTAATATGAATTGTTTCATTTTAGGCTTTCTTTCATCTGAATACCGCTTCCTCGTGTTAGTATTGCTATAAGACTAGACATCCTTGCATGAATGCCTAATACAGTAGTAGCAGTAGTTAGTAGTTAACCGCTGTTGTACCGATCACAATTGTTGTACGGACAGAGCACTGCAGACCTAAGTTTGTAACTCTAAAACCATTCTTGTTCTGCAAGCCACCTTGAGGGAGACACACACATATAAGCTTAGTTATTAAGATAGGGACAAATAACTTATCAGAGACTAGATTTTTGATGCTTGATCTATTATCCTATATTTTCCAAATATCTGCTAACTCTGCTCACTGAGAATGATATATCTGGACGAGTGACAACCGCTAAAAACATGAGACGTCCTATAGCTTCCCTGTACGGAATATTTTTCATATATTATTTTTCTTCCTCGTTTTGGGGGCTTTGAGCTGTATTCAGAATAACATTATCGTGCATTAGGTGGAAGTTTTCACCAACAGCACCAGCAAACGGACGGACGATAGGTAGAAGAATGGTGTCGAGGTACTGTCGAGCTGTGAGGGAGCGATTTGGAAAAACGAGATCGGTTCTGCCGCCGATCATGATTCCGCCCCATAGCATTACTGTACCACCTCTGCATGTGTGGACTTCCTGGACGTGTCTCAAACGTTCATTATTTCCAGGTCGTCTCCACAGTCTTACTCGACGAGAATCTGGATGAAATCCAAATCTGGATGAAATCCAAATCTGGATTCGTCTGTAAACAAAACTGTGGCCCAATCATTTGCATCCCAGTTTTGATGTTCTTGCCACCACTCTAATCTTCTACCGCGATTGCCTCTCGACAAAGGTGGACATCTAAGTGGCCTTCTGTTGTGGAGATCTGCGTCATGCAGTCGATTTCTGACAGTATCACGACCAATGGTTACCTGGTGCGTCTGGTGCAACACGTTAACCAACTCAGGTGCTGTGATTGTCGGTTGTCTTCTCGCGGTTAAGACCAAAAATCGGTCTTGAACTGCAGTTCTAGCGCGTCCGCCCTGGAAATGCAACAAAAAATCTTTTACCCCAAAAATCTAAGAAAGTGTACGAAAAACTATATCAACGGTTTATGGACTGGAGAAATACAAATAATATTTCGACATTCTCGGAAAATGTTTTGATTGCCTATTTTCAAGTATTGATGGAAACTATAAAATCATCTAGTATATGTATATGGACACATTACTCAATAATAAAATCGTTGATAAACATCAACCATAATATAGACATTTCAAAATATAAGAAGCTACAAGCGTTATTAAAGCGAAAGTCCGAAGGATGTGTTGGAAAAAAATCAAAAATATTTTCACCTGAACAATTGAAAACGTTTATCGACGAAGCACCCGATGAAATATACTTATTTATAAAAGTAAGTACATATCTACCTAACATTATATTTTTAAATACTTATTTTGTCATAATTACTTTTTCTATTTGACATATGCAAGATATATTTTATTAATTTCCCAAAACTTATTAAGGTACCTCGTGGCGTAGCGAGCGAAGGAGTTGACTTCGATCTTGACGGCTTGGCAAGACGCCGGTTTGAATCTTTTTATTGTCATTTATTTCTTTATTTTATAATCATTTTTTTTGTTTTAGGTAGCAATGATTTTTGGAATAATGGGAGCATGTCGAAGGCATGAACTACATGACCTTAAATGTGAAAATGTCAAATAGATATGAATGGAATCTTAATTGTTAATGTGGTAGAAACTAAAACAAAAGTACAAAGAACATTCACAATTACCGCAAATATTACGAAATTAGTAAAAAATATATGAATATACGGCCGAAATTTTGCCCCACCCCATCTTTTTTCGTTAATTATTTTAATAGTAAATGCACAATTCAAAACATAGGTATTAATAAATTTGGAAATTTAGGAAAGAAAATAGCAATTGTAGCTACTCTTTTTGCAAATACATTTTATAGGTGTAAAAAACTTTTTCAGTAAAATTGACATATTTATCAATATAACCATATCTTTTTCAAATTTCACATTTACAGTTGAAAAATCAAACAAAGTTTTTATAGAAATAACAATTTATTAGGATAACAAGGTTATGTCAAGAAATAACATGTCCTGATAAAATTTAAGATGAACACGAGCCTGACTGAGCAATGCAGAAAATATATAAATTAAATAAGCATAGAAATAATATATAACTTGAACATATATGACATACCTAATAGTTGCAACAATATTTGTGAAAAATTGGTTAAGGCTTTTGCGGTCGAGATTTTCAGTGTTACAATCTTCATTCGGGTTTGAAGGCCATCGTAGTTTGGAACTGCATCCTAACGTTTCGCCAGCACGAGTGGCTGGCTTCTTCAAAGGTTCATTCATCTTGATGATCCATGAATCATCAAGATGAATAAACTTCTGAAGAAGACAGCCACTCGTGCTGGCAAAACATTAGAATGCAGTTCCAAGCTACGACGGCCTTCAAACTGAATGCAGATAGTAACACTGAATATGTGTCAACTTAATACACATGAGAGATTCTCAAATATAATCAATCCCACACATCAAAAAAGCTTCATCCAACAATTAGTAGATTAAGTAACCTAGGGAGTTTAAGTTTATTCAAACTCTATATTTATCTTATTCCCACAATGAAACAGTGAACTGACATCTATCATTCAATGAAAACCAAACCTGTTCTTGTATTTGGAGAGCAGTTTTTAACATTATTGTCATAGGTCTCTGTACTTTTGTATATCCCTCTAAATCGTAAATATTGTCTTTCGGACTGATTCTATAGGTATTCTGCTTTCCTTTGTAGTCTTCCTTTTGCAAGAAATCAGACTATCATGTTTTTCAGCCTTCCAATCCCTTCGATTTCACTCTCCAGAATATTCCGGTGGGTTTCTATGCATACCTACAGGAGTACCCGTCAGTATGACATTACCTGGATAGAGGGTAACAATCCTGAAATACGAAAGTTAGATGTATAAAAAATGACTTCCTGATCAAATCAAGAAAATGTATGATACACGTTTCATAAATCATACCCAACTACTATTATCTATTAAGTGTAGTTCTTTACTTGTTTTTTTAAATTTTTGTGAGATATCAAAATCTATGTATTACTATGACATGCCATTCATATTCATAAGTTCAATACTTGATAGATAACTATGTTTTTGAGATAATGTCCCATTTTGACCTATTTTTTACAGAATGCCATTCGTAACACAGAGTTAGATCACATTTTTTTATAAACAAAACGCTTGAAACTGATATTATTTTCATGATATATCCATTACTGTGTCACTGTACTTAGATCATTCAGAAGTTCAATAATTTATAGATAACTATATTTTTAACGGTAAGTAACTATATGTATGAGCTATACGAAAACAATTTTTAACTTACTGAGACAGGTAAGATACCAAGAAGTCTATCTTGAATATAAGTTCCGATGTATTTCCATTCTGTTTCTGAACTCCATTAACCCAAGATTTAATTGCTAGATTAGATGGATCGACTTTGTTCTCAGTGACTACAGCCGGTCCTAGAGGACAAAATGTATCCATAGACTTTCCAAGTAAGAACTGCCCGTTGTTCCGTTTCTTCTGCCAGTCTCTAGCACTGATATCTTGAGCCACTGTGTATCCGAATATGTAGTCATTGACTTAGTCTTTTCTTATTGCTTTCGCTTTTTTCCCTATCACTACTGCCAGTTCCACTTCCCAATCAACACTCTGTAAAACATTGATGTGAAAATGTTTATTGTATTGGCAATATCACTTGTTATCTAAATCTACTGGTAGCTATGATAATAGTTATAACAATTTTCACAATAAATTTTATTCAAGACACGTTTTCAGTTGGATTGGTACGTGAAACTATTCTACAATGTCTTCTATATATAACAGTAGGTAATAACAAAACTAAATTAGGTAAACGATTCTAATGAAACAGGGTGATATGAAAAAAAAAGCAATTACAATACAATAAAAAACTAACAGGTAAGAATGGAACATATAAATACATACGTATACATACGTACAATAAATCCAATTGTTAAACTACTAGATGAATGTCTTACAAGCCTACATCGTAGACCACTTAGAACCCAAAGTAGCACACTACATTGGCCACAGTATGAATTCCCTATTGGGCCATTAGAGAAATATTGAAATTATGAGAAACATATTGAGCCAATATAAGTCCTAAAAATTATATAGGTAGTTATTTTCATATCTTTCCAATCTAGTAAATGTAGTCACTGAATATATTGCTGATTTATCCAGTTTCAAATCATAGTATTCTACAATATATATGGATGATGAGTGAATATTCTTTAAACAACATTGATATTGATTTGATTGGTGATGGCGAAACATCCAGAGAAAATTCTATAATATGACTGCCCTTAAACGTGACGTAAGATACGGATATTGTAATTACTAATTTCATTTTTCTGTTTTCTTTCATGATAATAAACAACCATTATTATATTTAAATGAATCTGGAAATGTGGACTTACTAATTCTCAAATGTGATTAATTCACTTATTAAGATGATTTATAAGTTGGTAAATATTAGGAATCCAATATTGGGAAAGTGAGCGAGAAGTTGGCAAAACAGACAATGAGAATGCACCACGGAAATACAACACCGCAACCACGCCAACGCCGATCTTCCTTCTTCTGTTCTTCACAGCAGTTACCTTTTTATGGTTGACATGTGTATTAAATTTTTAGGTTATTTGTTAGTTGTTAGTAAGTGGATGTGTTTGTGAAACTTGAAAAAACGAAGGTAAGAATTTATTACTTATAAAGTAGATATTCGCTTCTGACAATCTCATGTACAAATTCAGTTCCACACATGACAATTTATGCATGCATTTTTGGTGTTATATTATTCATATAATATAAGGGATTAAACTTCTGAGATCATTCTAAGGTTATAGTTTAAAAAACATCAGTATTGATTTCATTTTGATTCAAGCATAGATAATGTTATATCAATCTGGGGTAGATTGAACGCATCATTTGAATGAATATATATCGCTTGAAAGTGTAATTCCATTATTGGCTCAATACCCACCGAATGTTGATAACAAATATTCTATTCCAATATCGGTGGCAGCATTTGAAATGAATATACATATTGGCCTGACAGTTTCGACTTTGGTGCATAAAAAATTCTTACGTTTGTGATTGGTGGTATCTCGACATTGCTGAAAGGTCCAACGATACAAGAAGAGAATTTACTGAAGATCATTGGTTCTTGAGGTAGTGGTATATTTTGCTCCTCACAATGTCCACTATAATTAAGTCCCACACAGGCAACTTTGTCTGGATTGGTAATAGGGGATAAAAGTTCAACTTTGTTGAGAGGTGTTACCGATTTACCTTCTGCAACTATTCTGAAAAAGAAAGATATAGAGTTGAAAATATTTTTGGTCTTCTGAAAGGAAATACTTCCATGGTATCTTACATGGTATTATAGTCTTGAAACCGACAGGGGCAGATTGTATTTCTTAGTTTGTTACCGCTATACTCTTTACAGTTTAGGACAGATATAAATTTTTTGTCTATATCTATAATCATTATAACACTGAGATGTTCTAAAATATTTTGAACAATAATAGAAATATCAGAAGTTGTAGTTAAAACATACCAAAAATATTACTGCTGTAGAATATTTATTAAGTAAGTTTATCATTTTTTTCTTTTTAAAAACAACTCGAAAACTATGACTTTCTCACTGGAGTCAAATTTTTTCATGAGTGAAGTATTAGTAGACTTATCTGTAGTTACTGAGATATCCATTAATTCGTTTAATGTGAAAAAAATAAAAATTTCACAATGAATAAATATATAGCCGAGAGAAATGGCGAGAGACAATTCAGTTCAATACTATTAAAATATAATTACGAAAGATTTTATACAAAAAAATACGTTCACTATGACTTTGTACTGTCGCTGCCAGTTACGTTGGGTTTTCATCTGCGTCCCAGGGAAAAGTAACAATTTCAACTCTTCTCTTCATAGATTACTGATTACTTTTGAATGAAAAGAGTTATAATATAAAATTTTCAAAGGAACCTACTACCCCCATAATGTGTTTCAAAAAGTGTCCGCCGCTATTTATGATGAAATATTGTGCCTGAACCAAAAACAGAACAGATTTAACTTTCATCATTGACTTCAAACCTCGGTAGTGAAAAAACTGATTTTCAGATGAGTCTGAAACGAATGAAGTTTTGAAAAAATACCCATTTTCGCAGAAAAAATAAAAATGGGAAAAATGTTCTTCATCTCGGTATTTCAGTGAAAAAATTCTTTATCTCTGATTGTTTTGTGATTATTAGAAAAAATGGTCATTTTGACAAAATAGTTTTTTCAGGAATGGTGGAATCTGAAAAAAGTAACAAAACAATTCGAAAACACGAAAGTTTACAATATCTACAAAGTGATGATTCACTGATGAATTATTCATCAGAAACAATTGCAAAGAGTGTTCCTAAACCTAAATCTCTGTCTTAAACGAGAAATATAAGGATGAAGCGAATTCATGACTATTTTAACCATCTCAATGACAGTGAACTATCTGAAAATAGAACTCGGATACACTGCATTGGTATTTTAATATTCTAATGATTAGTAGCGATGTTTCGATCAGAAATACATCTTATTCAGTGGTACTACTCTGGTACGAAAGTCTATTGTTTTGAGAAATCTTGAATGAGATCGATAGAAAGGAAAGGAAATTTCAGTTAGAAAAAATATAGTATCCTTTCAAAGATATACCGAATTGACGTTTTATTGAAGATTGTAAACACAGCACGGTGCGAAGACTTTCAAATATTATTATTGATATTACCGGCAAGTTCACCTGTACAGACCCGTACCTATTTAAAATATTTATTTTGGTTGGTAAATTTATATATTTCAAAATGAATATCATTACATTGTGGAAAAAGTTCAAATTTCTATGAAAATTTCAGTTTGTAATACTTTCACTTGTAAACGAATCAACATAAAAAAATTATATGCACAAATTGCAACAATCGAAAATGTCTGATATAATTTCTGTCGAGTTTCCACCTGCTAATTTATCATCAATCCATTAAATGTCAATTTGGCATATCTCTAAAAACATTGAACATATTACAGCTTTATAGGGTCTAGCCTAGGGCTTCAGCCCCAGATCAAGATTAAGAATGGTTCTGCTTTCTGTTATGTTATGCAACATTTGTCCTTGTCGTGTGAAAATAGAAACTTCAAAACAACAAATGCTAGATATTCAATATCAATTGTTATCAAACATGCATACCAAATTGAAGAAGTCGTGCGATTTTAGTATTCGTATATCATAATTATTATTTTTGATGAACAACAACAAAAAATACATTGTGAAATATTTATCTAAATGATAATGTAATGAGTATTTTGTTAACGATAATTCAGAAAGTTTTCAATTGGAATTGATTGATCATTTCAAATCAAATAGTCAAAAAAACGTTTTCATTTCATTTGACAATATGATCTTTCAATGAAATTAAGATTATGTTCACACTAATAATTTTCAAGACTGATGAAATATTATATCGAATTGAAGCCTGATCCAGTTTTAAAGCATCAACAATAGTTTTTTAAAGTGTACCTACTTCCAATTTTGAACTAATGATACTATTTTCGCTAGAACACGAGTAACGTGAAACTGTCACGGAATTATGTTTTGTTGCCGACTATACTGAAATTTACATGAGAACTCCATTAGAAACACATCTTTTAAGCTAGCAGAACGACTTTGAATTTTTGCAATTATTTTCAAGAAATAATATCAGCATAGTTTCAGGCTAATTTTTTACTGTTCTCAAATTTTTGTCTTCATTTGATGGAAATAACATTTTGTTGAATCAGGCTACGTCATCATTTTATGCTTATTTTGGGCTCCATGTGATCTTCTTTAAATCAATAAGTTGCTTTACTACCTCACTGATCAAATTTTTGCTCCTCGTTTGAGTGTGGAATATTTGAGTCGATACCTTGGGCCAATTAGTCAGAAGTAAAAAAAAAATTGGATTTTGATGACATAATTGTGTTTAAACTAGAAATTTGAATTAAGAGTTGAAAGTCGAAATATTGAGTATGAAGTCGAAAATACAAGTTTAAAGATGAAATTTCGACCCAAATACTCGACAGATTACGAACTTGAAGTCAAAATATCAATATTGAAATTGAGAATGAAAATCCTGATTTTGTCGCCAAAACCGAAATGTTGAGTTTAAAATCGAAACTGAAAGTTAAAAAAATTGATTTTGACTCTAAAGTTGTAGATTAAATTTTAACGATGTTATCGAAATTGTCGCACTCATGATAAAATGATTTCAAGAATTAAATAAAAAATTACAACAAACGAAACTGTTGCGTTTGTGATGGATGATAAGATAAATATTGTACGAGAGACAATCAAGTCCTACACGCAACCAAGCACTGAATTGACTGAAATGCAGGCAGGTACCGGTTTAAAGAAAACGAATGTAGGAGAGAAATGTGCCGAATATTTTTTCTATTACCTTAATAACTAACGACTCTTCTTTTAGTGGGTCTGCAGTTTGGGCTTAATTAACTTTCATTTGAATACCTATCTGTTACGATAATTATGAATTGATGAGCCGAAAGTATGCGAACGTTTTATCGGATTATTAAGTATTTGTAGATAATATGGGGTGTGTTATCGTTGTGATGCAAGGCGTCAGTGTTAGTGACCTTGGCATATCCGACTTTAACCTATTCCTCCCTTGAATTTTCATGAATTCCCTGTTGATAATTGTTTTACACATGGAAAAACCAACAGGATGAGGTGATATGAAAGATCGTTGTATTCGCTTAAACGTAAAATGAAAAACAATTTCTCATCGCTTGACCTCGGGTTCACTAGTTGACTAAAATAGAAAGAGAAAGAGTTTAATAACGTTTCTATGTCAAAAAAATTATTCTTTTCAGAGAATGCCAACATACGTCAATAACATGAAAAGCAGACTGTTTTATTTCTTTTTGAACAACGGTTTCTGTGTTAGGAGCCAAAGCTTCGGCTACTTCATTTCAGATGGCGGGACAACCAGTTACATTTAAGATGTATCCACTCTTGAAAGTAGGTCGTGACGGATAATCTGCTCTATCACATGTTGAAATGAATATTTTTTTAAATGAAATATTCGAAAATACGTTCGTTCTGAATTGGAGGTCAGGTTGGAAGTTCAGAATGAAAACTTTTTCTAAATTCAACATTCGAAACTACGTTCGTTCTTGATATCGGTAACTGTTTTAGGTTACGTTAGGTTAGGTTAGATGTAATATATCTAATAGATGTCAAAAATGCCTTCAACACCGCGAAATGGGGAATAATTCTACGGTAACTACGGAAAATTTCTCATTTTCCATAACTTTTACAAAATGTTGAAAAATATTTCATACTGATTCAGATTTTCATTGCAGAAGTGAAGAGATCTGTAGGTCAAATATTACATATAGAAGGAACTGTCCTGGCAGTCGAACAAACTAAGGTCTTGATGCCTCCTTTATTCAACAAATATGTGGCCTGGGGCTTCGCAGACCATTCATTAAGGATAGGAAACTACGAAAGTGACAAAGCTGTTTTTGTATCTGAAAGTGTGATACAAAATAACGGGGAGATTTTAGTTTGCGTTTGTCCGTCTCCCAAGTTGATTGTTACAGCAGGTACCAGTTCGGTAAGTAACAGTTTTTTTTGTTTAATCATCCTGAAATATTATGTCGACTACGAAAATGTTTAATTTCAACAGTAATTTTTGGAAAACAGGTTGTGACAGTGTGGGAATATGAATCAAGGAAGAAGAATCTGAGCATCAAATATAATTTGTATGCCCATACTGATGTCCGGCTTACAACGTCATCATATCTGGTTCGAGAGATTGCACGGCGATCATATGGGACTTGTCTCGAGGAGTTTTTGTCAGGCAGCTCAGAGGTCACGTGGGACCAGTGACGGCAGTCACAGTCAATGATTTAACTGAAGACATAGCAACCTGTGCTGCCACTTGGTTAGTTCTATACATCTGTGTATACCTAAAATTTCTGTTTACTCTGCTGATTTCAATTTTACTTCATTTCATGCAAGGTTATTTTGATGTTGGATCCCTTCAAGAAAATCCGGTTACATAGGATTGATAGCATTGACTAAGTAGCATTTATAGGAATCTTCATCATACTTTCATAACTTACCACTCTTGTAGATTTTTAGCACAATAAATTTGCTGGTAAATGTTGTTGATAAATCACAAAACTTGTCACCCTTGTTTATACTATTTAACTAAACCAAAAATAATAATGTCCTGCTGAATTATGATTTCACCTTTTCTATATTTGATTCACTATTTATTCTATTCCAGGTTCTTTTAGTTTCTTTTTCCAATTTCTTTATTTTCGATTTGTAATATGATGATATCTTTTTTCACTTTTCATTTGTGTTCTTTAACAGTATGGATTATTGTGTGAATATGGATGAAAAAATAATTGCTGAAATGAATATTGCTCTAATGCTACCTTTTATTTTTATCTTTTTTTCAGGTTGCATGTCTGGAGTATAAATGGCGATGAATTATCAAATGTAAACAGATGCGTAGGAAGAGCTGATAGAATGCAACACATTTTGTGTGTAGCATTTTCACAAACTCACGAATGGGACACTTGAATGTAATCATGACTGGTTCAACTGATGGAGTGATTCGAGTGAGAATTTGAAAATATATTTTGTTTTCTTTGCTACAAGAAATGATTATTTAGGCAAATAATGTAGTTCTTGATATATTAAACATTTACTTTTAGATGTGGTCAATAGATTATGTTCCAAGTTCCTGAGGAAGAAAGAATCATTACAACTTCTTGCAAACCTGTGGTAGAGTCTAAATCATCAAAACCTTGTAATGAAAGTGCAACTAAACCTTCTCCCATACACCATTGACTTGTCAAGCAAATCAACGTTTCCAGTACTGGATCTATGAGTGAGCAATTTTATTGTTTCAGTTCATTATAACATTTTTTTTAAATGAGTGAATGGTTAAAAAACTGCAGGAATTTAAATTTCTCTTCATTTTGGATCAAAAAGGGGGTTAACTTGGAAAACATGGTTTGACACTTTTTACTGTTCACACATATTATATCTACGATTTCTGTTACCCAATTTTCACTAATACTAATAATGATTAATTTTGATTACATTTCATCACATTTTGTTTGAATGTTTCTAATTTTGAATCCAAAATTCATCATTTTTCAGAAGTTAACACCTCCTTTTCAATTTATCAATCTGATTGGCTACTCTTTAGTTGCATCCAAATCATGTACTGAGTGTTCTTACCATTTTTCAGATAAAATTCCTAATGTCAGTGTTAATTGAATTTTTGTTATTAATTTGTAGTGTGAATCTGTTTTATTGTATGTTATTATGTTGTATTAATGTCTTTACTGTTTTCAGTGTATTTATCCCGAGATTGATGGTTTCTAGTTAGTTGTGCTGTTTGGAAATGATCTGAAATACTCTAATACTGATAAGTCACAACTTTGCCTGATCTGGGCATGAACATTACTCCAATTATACAGATAGAATTTGAATAAAGGTAAAGTATCTGACTTTCTAATAAAATTAAACATCTAAGAATAACTTTGATTTTCACAAACTTTCAACACTGAACTAACAAAATATGTGAACTTTTAACATCAAATTAATAATAATATGAAAAACTTTTAACATCGAACTATCAAAATAAATACAAACTTTTAACTTTTAACTACTAAAATAAATGCAAACTTTTAACATTCAACTAATTAAAATATGAAAATCTTTAACTTTGAAAACAGAATAATCTTATAAAAAACTTATCATAACAATATATATTTATTTATTTAATTATTTATTTATTTATTATTTCATACCTGGCATTGAATACTATCGAAGTAAATGTGAAAATATCGTAGTGTCAATGATATTACATACCATATATGTCAAATTGATAAACTCCTTTTTTTTCGAGGTTGACAAAAATTGAATTTAAATTTTTTTTATTCAGGCGGTAATAGCGCCGAGTGTGCCAGCATTGACGTGGATGATGGATCAGGAATGAGAACTAGCAAATCAGATACAAGCCTCACAGATTCTTTTGTTATGATTTCTGAAGCCAAAAAGAAACCAATTGATCCATTGAACTCTCTTAGACCCGGTAAGGATATTTTATTTCTGCTCATTCGATTTTTGATCACACTTTCATATTTTTCTGTCATAATTGAAAAGATTCTGAGGGTACATCAATCGATTCTACTGAAAATATGTTTGAAATTAACCAAAATTCAACAAATTATAAATGTAGGCTGACAATATTGAACTATTTTCAGTAGGAAAATTCATCAGTAGGAAAATCTAAACGTAAACAATCCTGCTTTGTATTGATTACTTCATAATCAATAAATTATCTATTTACATACAGGAAAAAAAGAAAAGATGTTCCTGTCCTTACAAGTCCTATCAATCAAGAGTACCTTGAAGCAAAAATTTGTTAGAAGCAGTGTATTGTTTTATTTAAACATTTCAGGTTTCAAATGGTAGAGACAGTTGGTATTTAGAAGTAAACTCACCATGCACACAGCTTACGACAGAAAAGATAATGCCGAACCTGCTTCTGTGACAGCTTTGGCAGTATCAAAGTAAGTAAAACTGTTTCTGCTAATTGTATAACATACTCTCAATTTCAGAGACAGATATTTTTTGATGATACAATCACTTGAGAGGTGATGAAAATGTCCCATTGTTTCAAGAGTTTGGCCTTTCATGTTAATATATTTGAGAAATCTGGTACTCGGTAGAATAATTTTAAAGCATCAATTAATTTATCTGAATAATGTGCACACTCTTGAGACACCGATACAATTCTATGAAATGTGTTCAACCGATTTTTGACTAAGGTCTTTTTGCTCTTGTCATAAAATTACCAACATCACTTGAATATATCTTCAAAAATGAAATTTGTATCAGTTCCTCTAAAGGTTTTTCTTATAGTAGTTGTGAAAGTGTTATATAAGTTGCACCTGCTGCCACAATTTTAATTGTTATGTTGGTAACATAGCCCCTGAATTTCAGTCTTGTAGGGGGTATGTTTCTGTGTATAATTATTCCATTATTATTTATTTTTAGAGATCACCGTTGCGTGTACGTGGGTGATACTCGAGGTAGAGTATTTTCTTGGAGTGTTTGTGACATCCCGGGAAGAGCTGCCGATCATTGGTTGAAAGACGAAGGGGCGGATTACTGTGCTGGATGCAGCAATAAATTCACAATATATGAGAGAAAGCACCATTGTAGGAATTGCCGACAGGTATTCTGTTCAAAGTGCAGCAAGTTTGAATGTGAAATATCTCGTCTACACATACTGAAGCCAGTTAGAGTCTGTCAAAGTTGTTATGCAGCTCTCAAAGCTGAACGTTGAATGTCATAGAAATTCTGTTGAACCTCCATTTACATCTAACAAAAGCATGGTTATTCAAGTCAATGAATTTTTTGTGGTGAATCAGATACACCTTTTTTAATAAAAAGATGGTAAATTTTCGTTATGTGGACACTCGGGCGATTTTGAAAAAAATTTTGATTGTACTTACGTATTTTGATGCGTAGATTACGAATTCGAAAGAAAAAAGCGGCGCTCTCCTATATTTAAAAAGTTACGGCCCTACAAAGTTCAGAAAGGGCAACTTTTCAGCCTTCTTTTTCACTAAATAAACTATTTAAAAACAAGCATTTATTCACTAGGTCACCTTTACACCTTATTCCTCCTTCTGTAACACTTTTCATTTCAATAATCAACATTTTTCTTATAAAAATGTTAAAAAATGTACGGAGCTGCTTTTTGGTTACATATCACTATATTTTACGTTTTTAAGATTAATGATATGGTTGGTACGACTGATGCAGTCCATATTCCTGAAGTAATTCAAATGTTTTTTACCCTTCATTCTTTAGATCGTAAATTGATTTTTGGTGGTGTATTACGAATTTGAAATAGTAGGCGACGGTAAAAAACAACCGCTTTTTTCTGAAATGTCACTAGTAACTAACCTAAAAATAGAATAAAGTCACCAGGAGAAGCATTCGTTTTTAAATTAAGTTTTTTATAAGAAAAATGTTGATTATTGAAGTGAAAAGTGTTAAAGAAGGAGGAATAAGGTGTAAAGGTGACCTAGTGAATAAATGCTTGTGTTTTTAAATAGTTTATTTAGTGAAAAAGAAGGCTGAAAAGTTGCTTGCCCTTTTCTGAACTTTGAAGGGCCGTAACTTTCTAAATAAGGGAGAGCGCCGCTTTTTTTCTTTCGGATTCGTAATCAACGCATCAAAATACGTAAGTACAGTCAAACATTTTTTCAAAATCGCCGGGTGTCCACATAACGAAAATTTACCAAAAATATTATTGACTCAGAATTTTTACACAAAACTGTAATTTGGAATTTTTATTATTGAAAAATTGTTTTATCAACCGTTAAAGAATGAGGTTTATCAAATATATTTTCAATTGGTAGACTTTCATTGATTTGAATGATTATGATATTATGTATTACTTGTAATACACGAGTCTGTGTAGATACCAATGTAAATTTTTATAGCATGTATCGGTAAACCTATTTATAATTGTTTCGTTTTTTCTCGAATTTGTTGTTGAATACTTTTATGAAATATGTTTTTTATTATTAATGTTTGAAATACTGTTTTAAAACAATAATTTTTATTATTATACAATTCTTTTTATGTTTTATATCATTAATTTTTATAATCATGTGATTGTCTAGTGTGTAAAAGTATTTAAAACTAGTTGATTACTGCGTTGCAAAAAAGTGAAAGCTAGCAAGAGAAAATAAAAAAGATAAGATGCACTGAACATTTTTATATGAAAACTCTTCTTACTGGGTGACTAGCATTAAGTACCGTTTTAGCAATTTTATATCTTTAAAAATATTGATATAAATTATCAGAAGACAAAGGATGACTGAAAAACGAGAATACTGCTAGAAGTTGTCGAAGTAGAAACCTTTATTTTTCAAAAAAACTTGTCACGTTCGTTCAACTATTAAAGAACAGATATTTGACATAGGAATGTAGGCTTTCACGGCTGGCGTCAATGTTTTGATTGGCTTCCGGGTTCTGCCGTGATCTTCTTTGGTTATAATCTCCAAACGTTTCAACTGTAACTGCGGCAGTCATCTTCAGTGGCGTGATAGGTGTTATTGATGACTTTTTATTTTGTGGTAATTCATGATCACTTTAATGAAATGAATAAAAACACTTTTGTCTAATTACCACTAGTTAATTTTATTTATACGACCAGTTTCGGGTTAACCCCATTATCAAGTATAGAACTGAAATGTGAACTCTGCTCTGCAAGCCAAACTGGTAGAAATTTTGACGTCAAGGTCCGTGAACACGTCTATTTGGACAAAAAATCTACAATGTATAAACATCTTCAAGAATCAAAACACAAGATAAGTAAAGATTACCTCAAAATCCTACACATATGTAATGAAGGGAAAAAATAAATTAGTTGGAAGCCATAGAAATTAACAAATCAATTAAAAATCAGAAATATATGCCCCTAAACGAGCAACTCGATTTATGTAAGTCTCCACTATGAATTTATAAGTTCAACAACCCCTATTATCTTCAGTGTTGAATTTTAAAGTTGGCACCCTGGTTCATTCAACTACCTGTCCTTCCTTCTTACCTAAAAACTCACGATATAACCGAGTTTTCAAAGTTCACATTTCAGTTTTATACTTGATATGGGGGTTTGAACTCGAAACCGGTCGTATAAATGAAATTAATTAATGGTAATTAGACAAAAGTGTTTTTATTCATTTCATTAAAGTGTTCAGTGGCGTGGTCGAAGTACTCTTTTTGACGTGAGTTTCAGTTGACAACGCCACTGAAGATGACTGCCACAGTTGCACTTGAAACGTTTGGAGATCACAGGCAATACTCGGAAGCCATTAAAAAAAAAATTGATATTTTGACAAAATATAAAACTTGAAAAAGTAGTCCCTTGATTGATGAACAATTCAAAAATAGATGGCCAATACGTCAAAATCCGTATCTGTATTAAAAAAATATGGTTTCATTGGGTGATAAGTAATATTTTTGAAAAAATTCAAAGTTTTTCTTTGTCATTGAACAAATTTTAAAAAATACAACTTCACTGACATCGGAAAATTTTCAATTCCTAACTTGAAGTCTGTGGAAATGTATTCAGCTGAACTGGCTAGGTGGCGCTTTATTCTCCATTAATGAATTTGTATGATTGCTTTTCAAGTAATAACGAGAGTTTCATTTGTTGCATCATATCATTATTTTCATTGTGAGCTCTTAGACTATAAGCACATGTTACCAAAAATTATTTATTTTTCTTATTTATTGGCTGTTGATTTTAACAAAAAAACTCATTAAATCTTTGCAAAGAATGAATATACCTGCCCTCTCTTGAATTTTCATGAAATCCTTCTTGTCTCAAAAAAATCCATTCAAATAATGATATTTTTGAGTATGCTGTCTGGTGTAATATTTTCTAAAGTGGATTACTAAAAATTGTTGTTATCAATATTTCATGTAATACATCAAAAACGTATTTTTAAGATTTCATAATAAATTAGAAAACTGATAAGTTGAGCATCAGATTCTCAAAAAAGGACATGGGGACCTTTGAAAATATAAATGTGTAATATCTATACAAATGAAGTTTAAACTGAGTTAAGATTTTGAATTTCAGAACAACTGGAGTTCCAATATTTGTGATGAGAATTATTATTCCAACTTGAACTTGACGATGAAAATCATTTTTCTTCTCTACTTTAGCTTGTTCTCTTCAAGTTTAATTTATACAGAGCAATATGTCTTTAGAACAATAACGTTTGTTGCCTGCGAGTGGTTTGAAAATAAAAAGTTAGAATGCTTGTGCAATGATAGAGTTGGTTTAATGCGAGAAAGAGTTTGAATGAATTATTCATATATTTATATAGTCATATATTTTATTAACTATTTATCACAAAAAAAGTTTTCTGATTGATAATAAAACTCATTGGATTAAAGTATTCAGCTATAAATATGTCATAAAAGGGTACAACTATAATTCAGATTTATATAAAAATTTAAAACATTTTAATTTTCAGTTCCTATAGAATTTTAATCTGTACGTTTAATTTGGTATCTTCCAAAAGTTAATTTTATCTAAAATACTTCCAAAGTATTTCTTGCATTATTCCCACTCTATTATAAAAGTGACTCCTTAATGATATTATTTTTATAACCAACCATTGTCCGAATATAGGAATAAAAGTTGTGCACAGGCATCTGTAGACAATATACATGTGCATTATTGTGCATTCCAAAGTATATTTCCTTATATTTGATAAATGTATGTGATATCGTAGATTCCTAGCATGTAGGTACTAGTGTAAATATGCCATGTTTTGAATTGAAATGAATAAAAAATTATGACTCCTGTGAACATTTATATTTCTTCCTGAAGGACCGTGTAGGATAGACGGGCACAGTATACTTATAGAAGGCTAATATCTCCTACTTTGGGCCTATTCAAAACACTATATATTTTATAACTGCAAATAGGGGGCAATATATTTTTGAAAAACAGGGGGTCATAAATGTAAGAAATATGGTGTGTGTCTTTGACATCTGCTTGCTAGCATTTTTCTACTGAATATTTTCATTGCTATTCAATTTACAATTCATCAGAAGCCTCCAAATATATGATATGTTTTATATTTGATTTGTGATAAAGTAGATGATATACTCAAAGTATTGTTTTCAGAAGATTATAACTATACATTTATGTACATTAATGTAAATTTGTGTATTTATTTAATATTGTTAGTTGAAAAATGCATTTTTACTCTCAACTTGTTCAGGTTTCAATAATGACAGTATTTCCGATATTTTCATTAAATTTTTCTTCATACTTTTGGGCAAATTCTCCATCTCGGCCAGTTACGTCCCTCGTGAACTTATAACAGTTAATACTGAAGTGGGGTGGGAAAAATAAGTTCGTACACCAAGCAGAATAATTCGGGTTAAAAAGGTTTTATTCCCAGTTGATCGGTTGTATGACAGATTGCGTTGAAAATACGACTAAGTTTCTATAAAATAAAATGAAGAATATAAATAATATGCTTAAAGTTTAGCTCGATATATTACATACCTAGATCAGGCAGAAAAGTTGAAATTAATTCCCTTTCCAAATACCGCTAAGGTTCCAGAAAAACTTATTTGCAGTTCCAATACACGAAATCAACTAGAACGAGTCCACTTGCAGATGGATCCAACGTTCCTAAACTTTTTACCACAATATTTTTTCAAATAAAGAAATGTGTAAGAAAAACGAGTTCTAATTATACCGAGAAAGCTACTGGCAGCGCCATCTCCGCGCGAATAGGCCAAGCCAAAGTATGTTGATAATTCTGTCAATACAGATCCCTAATCCCTAGCATTTACACCGGAATGAAATGAAAAATAGGTTAACGTCGATAACGAAAAGATGTAAACAAACATGATACAGTGAGTATAAATGACAAACGAGGACAAAGTAAAAACGAAAACATATTACATTATGAAATCACGAGCGGTAGGGAAGTTACGCTACAATACCACTGTAAAAAATGAAATGGAGTCGCGATAGAAAACTAGTACGTTACCAACAAATAGATGCCGCCACAATATATAATTAAAGTTTGAATGCTAAAAAAAAAAGATGTGTAAGGATGACCATCTGAGAAATAAATCCATTTAAAATCGCTACCCATTAATTCCGGTATTTTGGGTTAGGGTTGACTACCTTGAACATCATCATCGAAAAACGACACCAATTATGTACGGTGACGCAATCTATAGTTCGTTTTGTAAAAGTAATCTGAGCAGTTTGGTTCGAGGGTGATCACCCAAAAGAACATCAAAAATAAGCTTTTTATAAAGACTGACGGAGTTGGAAGTGGAAAATATGATTATTTTTGATGAAATATGGATGAATATATGGTAGCAGCATTTAGTAATATAAGATGATGTTTCTTAATTTCTGATCTTTCCGCCATCTATTGCTCGATAGCGGCTCTCTTTAATGACGTTGACGACGACATGTACAGATTTATTGTTGAAGGTATTTTGTGTCGATTTGAAAACTAGTGAGTAAATTGTATTGAATAACCAAAAAAATTAATATTTGTTTTTGTAATTTCTCGATTTCTTTGGTGGCGCCGTTTCTTTTTCAGGAGATTCACTAGTTTAGAGTGAAAGACTAAAGTATTATTCATAGTGGCGCCATGTAGTAGTGACGAGACTAAAGTATTTGTTGACTTCCTTTTACATCTCGCGGACAGTAACTCATGGAATTTAACTATATATATGAGAAATCAACCATCGTAGGTAAGCTTAGGATAGGATAGGGTAGTGGAGAGGGGGGGACGAGTGGGGGGAAGAGGGGGGGGGGGGG
>NW_027412747.1:23935366-23965121 GCF_025532065.1 Leptinotarsa decemlineata
TTCACACACATTTATGTCTGACTTCTATTTTTCAGTTATTTTCACGTGAGATACAGGAGTGAAATATTTCGAATTGCGTGAAATTCATTCAAAGTTGGAATGATCAGATCCAACAGTGATTTACGGAAATTTGAAAAATTGAGTATCAGGAGTGCAGAAGTGTGAGGAGGTATTTGTTTTTCGCATATGAAAGTGAAACTTTCACACACATTTATGTCTGACTTCAATTTTTCAGTTATTTTCACGTAAGATACAGGAGTGAAATATTTCGAATTGAATTGTGTGAAATTCATTCAAAGTTGGAATAATCAGATCCAACAGTGATTTACGGAAATTTGAAAAATTGAGTATCAGGAGTGCAGAAGTGTGAGGAGGTATTTTGTTTTACACTCGCATATGAAAGTGAAACTTTCACACACATTTATGTCTGACTTCATTTTTCCAGTTCATTTTCACGTAAGATACAGGAGTGAAATATTTCGAATTGCTGAAATTCATTCAAAGTTTTAATAACCAGATCCAGCTAAGATTTACGGAAATTTGAAAAATTGAGTATCAGGAGTGCAGAAGTGTGAGGAGGTATTTGTTTTACACTGCATATGAAAGTGAAACTTTCACACACATTTATGTCTGACTTCAATTTTCCAGTTATTTTCACGTAAGATACAGGAGTGAAATATTTCGAATTGCGTGAAATTCATTCAAAGTTGGAATAAGCAGCAGTGATTTACGGAAATTTGAAAAATTGGGTATCAGGAGTGCAGAAGTGTGAGGAGGTATTTGTTTTACACTCGCATATACAAGTGAAACTTTCACACACATTTATGTCTGACTTCAATTTTTCAGTTATTTTCACGTAAGATACAGGAGTGAAATATTTTGAATTGCGTGAAATTCATTCAAAGTTGGAATAACAGATCCAACGTGATTTACGGAAATTTGAAAAATTGAGTATCAGGAGTGCAGATGTGTGAGGAGGTATTTGTTTTACACTCGCATATGAAAGTGAAACTTTCACACACATTTATGTCTAACTTCAATTTTTCAGTTATTTTCACGTAAGATACAGGAGTGAAATATTTCAAATCGCGTGAAATTTATTCAAAGTTGAATCACCAGATCCAGCAGTGATTTACGAAAATTTGAAAAATTGAGTATCAGGAGTGCAGAAGTGTGAGGAGGTATTTGTTTTTCACTCGCATATGAAAGTGAAACTTTCACACACATTTATGTCTGACTTCAATTTTTCAGTTATTTTCACGTGAGATACAGGAGTGAAATATTTCGAATTGCGTGAAATTCATTCAAAGTTGGAATAATCAGATCCAACAGTGATTTACGGAAATTTGAAAAATTGAGTATTAGGAGTGCAGAAGTGTGAGGAGGTATTTGTTTTACACTCGCATATGAAAGTGAAACTTTCACACACATTTATGTCTGACTTCAATTTTTCAGTTATTTTCACGTAAGATACAGGAGTGAAATATTTCGAATCGCGTGAAATTTATTCAAAGTTGGAATCACCAGATCCAGCAGTGATTTACGGAAATTTGAAAAATTGAGTATCAGGAGTGCAGAAGTGTGAGGAGGTATTTGTTTTACACTCGCATATGAAAGTGAAACTTTCACACACATTTATGTCTGACTTCAATTTTTCAGTTATTTTCACGTGAGATACAGGAGTGAAATATTTCGAATTGCGTGAAATTCATTCAAAGTTGGAATAATCAGATCCAACAGTGATTTACGGAAATTTGAAAAATTGAGTATCAGGAGTGCAGAAGTGTGAGGAGGTATTTTTTTACACTCGCATATGAAGGTGAAACTTTCACACACATTTATGTCTGACTTCAATTTTCAGTTATTTTCACGTACGATACAGGAGTGAAATATTTCGAATTGAATTATGTGAAATTCATTCAAAGTTGGAATAATCAGATCCAGCAGTGATTTACGGAAATTTGAAAAATTGAGTATCAGGAGTGCAGAAGTGTGAGGAGGTATTTGTTTTACACTCGCATATGAAAGTGAAACTTTCACACACATTTATGTCTGACTTCAATTTTTCAGTTTTCTCACGTGAGATACAGGAGTGAAATATTTCGAATTGCGTGAAATTCATTCAAAGTTGGAATAATCAGATCCAACAGTGATTTACGGAAATTTGAAAAATTGAGTATCAGGAGTGCAGAAGTGTGAGGAGGTATTCGTTTTACACTCGCATATGAAAGTGAAACTTTCACACACATTTATGTCTGACTTCAATTTTTCAGTTATTTTCATGTGAGATACAAGAGTGAAATATTTCGAATTGCGTGAAATTCATTCAAAGTTGGAATATCAGATCCACAGTGATTTACGGAAATTTGAAAAATTGAGTATCAGGAGTGCAGAAGTGTGAGGAGGTATTTGTTTTACACTCGCATATGAAAGTGAAACTTTCACACACATCATTTATGTCTGACTTCAATTTTTCAGTTATTTTCATGTGAGATACAGGAGTGAAATATTTCGAATTGCGTGAAATTCATTCAAAGTTGGAATAATCAGATCCAACAGTGATTTACGGAAATTTGAAAAATTGAGTATCAGGAGTGCAGAAGTGTGAGGAGGTATTTGTTTTACACTCGCATATGAAAGTGAAACTTTCACACACATTTATGTCTGACTTTAATTTTTCAGTTATTTTCATGTGAGATACAGGAGTGAAATATTTCGAATTGCGTGAAATTCATTCAAAGTTGGAATAATCAGATCCAGCAGTGATTTACGGAAATTTGAAAAATTGAGTATCAGGAGTGCAGAAGTGTGAGGAGGTATTTGTTTTACACTCGCATATGAAAGTGAAACTTTCACACACATTTATGTCTGACTTCAATTTTTCAGTTATTTTCACGTAAGATACAGGAGTGAAATATTTCGAATTGCGTGAAATTCATTCAAAGTTTAATAACCAGATCCAGCAAGATTTACGGAAATTTGAAAAATTGAGTATCAGGAGTGCAGAAGTGTGAGGAGGTATTTGTTTTACACTCGCATATGAAAGTGAAACTTTCACACACATTTATGTCTGACTTCAATTTTTCAGTTATTTTCACGTAAGATACAGGAGTGAAATATTTCGAATTGCGTGAAATTCATTCAAAGTTGGAATAATCAGATCCAGCAGTGATTTACAGAAATTTGAAAAATTGAGTATCAGGAGTGCAGAAGTGTGAGGAGGTATTTGTTTTACACTCGCATATGAAAGTGAAACTTTCACACACATTTATGTCTGACTTCAATTTTTCAGTTATTTTCACGTAAGATACAGGAGTGAAATATTTCGAATTGCGTGAAATTCATTCAAAGTTTTAATAACCAGTTCCAGCAATGATTTACGGAAATTTGAAAAATTGAGTATCAGGAGTGCAGAAGGGTGAGGAGGTATTTGTTTTACACTCGCATATGAAAGTGAAACTTTCACACACATTTATGTCTGACTTCAATTTTTCAGTTATTTTCACGTAAGATACAGGAGTGAAATATTTCGAATTGCGTGAAATTCATTCAAAGTTGGAATCACCAGATCCAGCAGTGATTTACGGAAATTTGAAAAATTGAGTATCAGGAGTGCAGAAGTGTGAGGAGGTATTTGTTTTACACTCGCATATGAAAGTGAAACTTTCACACACATTCATGTCTGACTTCAATTTTTCAGTTATTTTCACGTAAGATACTGTGGTGAAATATTTCGAATTGCGTGAAAATCATTCAAAGTTGGAATCACCAGATCAGCAGTGATTTACGGAAATTTGAGAAATTGAGTATCAGGAGTGCAGAAGTGTGAGGAGGTATTTGTTTTACACTCGCATATAAAAATGAAACTTTCACACACATTTATGTCTGACTTCAATTTTTCAGTTATTTTCACGTAAGATACAGGAGTGAAATATTTCGAATTGCGTGAAAATCATTCAAAGTTGGAATCACCAGATCCAGCAGTGATTTACAGAAATTTGAAAAATTGAGTATCAGGAGTGCAGAAGTGTGAGGAGGTATTTGTTTTATACTCGCATATGAAAGTGAAACTTTCACACACATTTATGTCTGACTTTAATATTTCAGTTATTTTCACGTAAGATACAGGATTGAAATATTTCGAATTGCGTGAAATTCATTCAAAGTTGGAATAATCAGATCCAGCAGTGATTTACGGAAATTTGAAAAATTGAGTATCAGGAGTGCAGAAGTGTGAGGAGGTATTTGTTTTACACTCGCATATGAAAGTGAAACTTTCACACACATTTATGTCTGACTTCAATTTTTCAGTTATTTTCACGTAAGATACAGGATTGAAATATTTCGAATTGCGTGAAATTCATTCAAAGTTTTAATAACCAGTTCCAGCAATGATTTACAGAAATTTGAAAAATTGAGTATCAGGAGTGCAGAAGTGTGAGGAGGTATTTGTTTTACACTCGCATATGAAAGTGAAACTTTCACACACATTTATGTCTGACTTTAATATTTCAGTTATTTTCAAGTAAGATACAGGATTGAAATATTTCGAATTGCGTGAAATTCATTCAAAGTTGGAATAATCAGATCCAGCAGTGATTTACGGAAATTTGAAAAATTGAGTATCAGGAGTGCAAAAGTGTGAGGAGGTATTTGTTTTACACTCGCATATGAAAGTGAAACTTTCACACACATTTATGTCTGACTTCAATTCTTCAGTTATTTTCACGTAAGATACAGGAGTGAAATATTTCGAATTGCTGAAATTCATTCAAAGTTTTAATAACCAGATCCAGCTAAGATTTACGGAAATTTGAAAAATTGAGTATCAGGAGTGCTGAAGTGTGAGGAGGTATTTGTTTTACACTCGCATATGAAAGTGCAACATATACCAACATTTATGTCTGACTGCAATTTTTCAGTTATTTTCACGTAAGATACAGGAATGAGATATTTCGAATTGCGTGAAATTCATTCAAAGTTGGAATAACCAGATCCAGCAGTGATTTACGGAAATTTGAAAAATTGAGTATCAGGAGTGCAGAAGTGTGAGGAGGTATTCGTTTTACACTCGCATATGAATGTGAAACTTTCACACACATTTATGTCTGACTTCAATTTTTCAGTTATTTTCACGTAAGATACAGGAGTGAAATATTTCGAATTGCGTGAAATTCATTCAAAGTTGGAATAAGCAGCAGTGATTTACGGAAATTTGAAAAATTGAGTATCAGGAGTGCAGAAGTGTGAGGAGGTATTTGTTTTACACTCGCATATGAAAGTGCAACATTACCAACATTTAGGCCTGACTGCAATTTTTCAGTTATTTTCACGTAAGATACAGGAGTGAAATATTTCGAATTGCGTGAAATTCATTCAAAGTTGGAATAACCAGATCCAGCAATGATTTACGGAAATTTGAAAAATTGAGTATCAGGAGTGCAGAAGTGTGAGGAGGTATTTGTTTTACACTCGCATATGAAAGTGCAACTTATACCAACATTTAGGCCTGACTGCAATTTTTCAGTTATTTTCACGTAAGATACAGGAGTGAGATATTTCGAATTGCGTGAAATTCATTCAAAGTTGGAATAACCAGATCCAGCAGTGATTTACGGAAATTTGAAAAATTGAGTATCAGGAGTGCAGAAGTGTGAGGAGGTATTTGTTTTACACTCGCATATGAAAGTGCAACATATACCAACATTTAGGCCTGACTGCAATTTTTCAGTTATTTTCACGTAAGATACAGGAGTGAGATATTTCGAATTGCGTGAAATTCATTCAAAGTTGGAATAACCAGATCCAGCAGTGATTTACGGAAATTTGAAAAATTGAGTATCAGGAGTGCAGAAGTGTGAGGAGGTATTTGTTTTACTCTCGCATATGAAAGTGAAACTTTCACACACATTCATGTCTGACTTCAATTTTACAGTTATTTTCACGTAAGATATAGTAGTGAAATATTTCAAAATGCGTGAAATTCATTCAAATTGGAATAACCAGATCCAGCAATGATTTACGGAAATTTGAAAAATTGAGTATCAGGAGTGCAGAAGTGTGAGGAGGTATTTGTTTTACACTCTCATATGAAAGTGCAACATATACCAACATTTAGGCCTGACTGATATTTTTCAGTTATTTTCACGTAAGATACAGGAGTGAGATATTCGAATTGCGTGAAATTCATTCAAAGTTGGAATAACCAGATCCAGCAGTGATTTACGGAAATTTGAAAAATTGAGTATCAGGAGTGCAGAAGTGTGAGGAGGTATTTGTTTTACACCCGCATATGAAAGTGAAACTTTCACACACATTTATGTCTGACTTCAATTTTTCAGTTATTTTCACGTAAGATACAGGAGTGAAATATTTCGAATTGCGTGAAATTCATTCAAAGTTTTAATAACCAGATCCAGCAATGATTTACGGAAATTTGAAAAATTGAGTATCAGGAGTGCAGAAGTGTGAGGAGGTATTTGTTTTACACTCGCATATGAAAGTGAAACTTTCACATACATTTATGTCTGACTTCAATTTTTCAGTTATTTTCACGTAAGATACAGGAGTGAAATATTTCAAATTGCGTGAAATTCATTCAAAGTTGGAATAATCAGATCCAACAGTGATTTACAGAAATTTGAAAATTGAGTATCAGGAGTGCAGAAGTGTGAGGAGGTATTTGTTTTATACTCGCATATGAAAGTGAAACTTTCACACACATTTATGTCTGACTTTGATTTTTCAGTTATTTTCACGTAAGATACAGGAGTGAAATATTTCGAATTGCGTGAAATTCATTCAAAGTTGGAATAATCAGATCCAGCAGTGATTTACGGAAATTTGAAAAATTAAGTATTAGGAGTGCAGAAGTGTGAGGAGGTATTTGTTTTTCAGTAGCATATGAAAGTGAAACTTTCACACACATTTATGTGTGACTTCAATTTTTCAGTTATTTTCACGTAAGATACAGGAGTGAAATATTTCGAATTGCGTGAAATTCATTCAAAGTTGGAATAATCAGATCCAGCAGTGATTTACGGAAATTTGAAAAATTGAGTATCAGGAGTGCAGAAGTGGGAGGAGGTATTTGTTTTACACTCGCATATGAAAGTGAAATTTTCACACACATGTATGTCTGACTTCAATATTTCAGTTATTTTCACGTAAGATACAGGAGTGAAATATTTCGAATTGCGTGAAATTCATTAGAGTTTGAATCACCAGATCCAGCAGTGATTTACGGAAATTTGAAAAATTGAGTATCAGGAGTGCAGAAGTGTGAGGAGGTATTTGTTTTACACTCGCATATGAAGGTGAAACTTTCACACACATTTTTGTCTGACTTCAATTTTTCAGTTATTTTCACGTAAGATACATTAGTGAAATATTTCGAATTGCGTGTGTGAATAACCGGGTGCTGAATTCATTTACAGAGATTCGGAAAAATTGATTATCAGGAGTACAGAAGTTTGAGGAGGTATTTGTTTTACACTCTCATATAAAAGTGCAACATATACCAACATTTAGGCCTGACTGATATTTTTCAGTTATTTTCACGTAAGGTACAGGAGTGAAATATTTCGAATTGCGTGAAATTCATTCAAAGTTGGAATAATCAGATCCAGCAGTGATTTACGGAAACTTGAAAAACTGAGTATCAGGAGTGCAGAAGTGTGGGGAGGTATTTGTTTTACACTCTCATATAAAAGTGCAACATATAACAACATTTAGGCCTGACTGATATTCTTCAGTTATTTTCACATAAGATACAGG
Source organism: Leptinotarsa decemlineata (assembly GCF_025532065.1). Lineage (NCBI taxonomy): Eukaryota > Metazoa > Arthropoda > Insecta > Coleoptera > Chrysomelidae > Leptinotarsa > Leptinotarsa decemlineata. Next base: position 23,943,143 of record NW_027412747.1, read on the forward strand.
AGTGAAATATTTCGAATTGCGTGAAATTCATTCAAAGTTGGAATCACCAGATCCAGCAGTGATTTACGGAAATTTGAAAATTTGAGTATCAGGAGTGCAGAAGTGTGAGGAGGTATTTGTTTTACACTCTCATATAAAAGTGCAACATATACCAACATGTAGGCCTGACTGTAATTTTTCAGTTATTTTCACATAAGATACAGGAGTGAAATATTTCGAATTGCGTGAAATTCGTTCAAAGTTGGAATAATCAGATCCAGCAGTGATTTACGGAAATTTTAAAAATTGAGTATCAGGAGTGCAGAAGTGTTAGGAGGTATTTGTTTTACACTCTCATATAAAAGTGCAACATATACCAACATTTAGGCCCGACTGCAATTTTTCAGTTATTTTCACGTAAGATACAGGAGTGAAATATTTCGAATTGCGTTTGTGAATAACGAGGTGCTGAATTCATTTACGGAGATTTGGAAAAATTGAGTATCAGGAGTACAGAAGTGAGAGGAGGTTTCTGTTTTACACTCGTATATAAAAGTGCAACATATACACGAATTTACATCTGACTGACTTATTTTCTGTCATTTTTACGTGAGATAAAGAGGTGAATTATTTAGAATTGCGTGAAATTCATTCAAAAGTTGGAATAACCAGGTGCAGAAATGATCTATGGGAATTTGAAGAATTGACTTCCTGACTTTTGTCAGGAAGTAATTTAGTACTCTGAAGTCGCATCCCAGCCACACTTTGATATCGGAAATAAGTTCTTTGGTCTACTGGGCCTTTTCCACATTTGCCTCCCATCTGGATAGCCAGGCTGTAATAGTGCGTTTCCTCGCTTGGGCTTTGCGTGAAATTCATTCAAAAGTTGAAATAACCAGGTGCAGAAATTATTTACGAAAATTCGAAAAATTGTGAGTAACAACACTTCGAACGTAATCTACGGCTTTTTCTCATTTTTTTTCTTGAGGTTAACATGCCCTCTACCAAGTTGTCTGGGGTCATGGCCCTCCCCGTCTCCACTTCGTAGACGTATCTCTCTCTCATCCACCTGATGCATTGGAAAATGGTATGTTCTACGTCGTCTATGTTGTTACAGTAAATACAAAGGTTGTCAGTTGCTTTACCTATCTTATTGGTATACACTCTGAAGGAACCATGACCCATTAGGAACTGAGTAAGGAAGTAATCCGTTTGTTTGTGCGGGCACTTCAACCACTCTCCGATGTTTGGGATCAGCCTCTTTGTCAATTGGGCTTTTTCTTCATTTCTCTCCTATTTTCCCTGCCACGCTTCTAACGTTTTGTGTCTTTCATTTTCTTTTATAGTAGTTGTGACCGCGACTCCTGCCTCATCCAGTCTTCCTTTTTCGTTCACAAAGAGGTCAATGGGGGGTATTCCAGCGATCACACAGAGGGCCTCTGCTGATACTGTCCTATAGGCTGACGTTACTCTCAGTAGCATTTTCCTCTGAGATGCCATTACCTTCTTTTTATAAGTGTCAACTCTCATAACGCTTTTCCACACAGGTGCTGCATACAAAATGACGGATTGTACAACACCATACAACAAGCGTCTCTTTTGCGAGCTTGGTCCCTTCATATTTGGTAAGAGCTTGGACAGAGCAGTTGTATGTCTGTCCGCTTTTTCGCATGCCCTCCATATGTTCTCGTTAAAAATGAGCTTGTCGTCCAGCCAGACGCCCAAATATTTGATGAACTTTTTTGGTTTGATGATTGAACTGGCCAGCTCAAAAACAATTCCCTCTCTTTTCCTAGGCCCCTTCACAAGTAATTCATTTTTCAATTTATATGATGATGGAAAAACAGAAAGCTTTTTTCCAAAAACTATCCTAAAATTATTAATTGAGACTGTAGATATTATAAAATTTCAAATTCAGAAATGAATAAAACAATCAATTTCAAGCAAAAAATATATATTATCCCAAGTCAAATATCAACTTTGGCGAAAATGAACATAAAAACAACCTAATATATAATAGAGTGTTAACATCAATTTCACTTTCAAGGAAACCTTTCAACTCATCCTTCACCTTTCTATTCACAAATTGAATAAGTTTCAACCTTATAGAAACGTCCATGATTGATCTACACATTTTTATGAAGATTTTATTGAAATATCAAATTATTCTTTCCTTCAAGTCACAAATGAGGAATGAAAATTTATAAATTTAAAAGTACATGGTATCATCAAATTCCTGATTCTGCCGCTGTGAGGCGTCACTGGTGGGTGAAAATCAATCTTGGACATCTGTCACTGTCAAGTAGGCAATTTCCGGGATGATCCCTCACGCCCCACAGACAATCAAAAATGGGAGAAAAGAAACTGTCGTTCTGATATTCTAATGTATCTTTACAACTGATTTATTTATTTAATTCTGGATCTAGTGAAATATGACATCCTTGCGACATTATGGTTTTGTCCTTCTTCCACACATTGCATCTGTCAAATTACTCAATTCATTAAAATAGTTTCGTTACCAACTGGCCGGACAGCCTTAATTGCTGAGGCCATTGAATCGAAAATAAGAAGAATAAGAAGATTAAAATAGTTGCAAAATATTACACATTTTTTACAAAAAAATTAAAATTTGTCAATTTATCAGTTTGTGATGTTTAAAAATATATTATTTTCAGCATTCAAGGCGGCTTCTTCGTCCATAGGTCCAGTTTCAAAGTCATTAATTCAAAATGTAGGCAGACAAAACGCTGTAGTTCCAGCAGTCTCTAGGAACTTCAGCATTTCAATCAATATATAGTGAGCAAGCCCTCGTTACTAAACCCTCTTCCTCCAGTAAATACAGATACGATAATAAGGACCATGACCAAATTCTCATTGAGGAAAGGAAAGCGAAAATCCGTGAAGACTGTTAAGAATAGATTCTACAACTAAATTGGGGAATATGGATTCGAACCAGATGTGGTCGTAACAAACGTTTATGAAGAAAAACCTCTGCCAGGAAGCGACGACTCAAACAACATGTTTTTTGCAATGCCCAGCAGAGTTATATGTTAGACAAAATGGTGGGACCCTACTGGCGTAAACCGAAATACTATATTGAAGATCCTTATGAACCCTATCACACTCGAGAAGAATTTAGTTTGACGTTAATGAAGCCCAGGCCTTATTTCCCCTCTGAGCAGTAGGATGTAATTTGTACTTTGCACTGTGAATGGTTTTGTTCTAGTAAAAGCAAAATCTACTGCAATATCGTACCCTGGAAAGAATGACATCACAACTCAATGAACTGATTTTACTATAGTTTGGTTGAAGGTGTTCGACAATGTTTCATGGTGCATGTCATTAGTTCGGACTTCCATTGTCTAATATGATATAAAATGATTTGAAATTCCTGCAAGAATCAATAAAATTGAAAAAATTTGTTGATGAATAAAAAGTATATTAAGCAAAAAAACTGAAATTATAATGAAATAAAATACAAGCAACAATTGAAAATTGAACAAATACCAAGAAATGAAAATTAGACGATTTCAAGTCAAGTTACTTCACAATTCAGTCGTTCGTCAGCTGAAGACTTTTGTGGATACTAACAATAGAAATGTCGTGAAGTAACTTGATTTGAAATCTTATACTTTTCAATTTTTATTTCTTTTTTATTTCTCTATTTTCAATTGTTGCTTGTATTTTATTTAATTGTAATTTCAGTTTCTTTGCTTAATACACTTGTAGTTTTTCAGGTAATCTTTTTTATTTTATTGATTCTTTCGAAAGAACTAGTTTTTTATAGAACAAACGAATAATATCGATCGATGTGGTCTATTATTATTGCGTATCACCCAACCTGTGTTAGGAATCGTTAACGTTTAGTTTGGACTCCTGAGGGTTTTCTTTCATGATGGGATGGTTAACGGAAAACAGATTTTACAGCGGTTTGAAAACATTAAGAATTTTTAATAGAATGCAACTGAAGAATTCGTCATTGATAAAAGAAAAAGTAGTTTTACAAAATTTTTGGGAAACTTTGGACATATACTGAATCTAGAAAAGTGAATGATTGGAACAGAAGATTACTAAAAACGGAAAGCGATTGAAAATGTGAATATTGTTTTTGATAAGTTGTAGCCACTCTTTTTGCAAATACATTTTATAAGTGTAAAAAACTTTTTCAGTAAAATTGACATATTCATTAATATAACCATATCTTTTTCAAATTTCACATTTACAGTTGAAAAATCAAACAAAGTTTTTATAGAAATAACAATTTATTAGAATAACAAGGTTATGTCAAGAAATAACATGTCCTGATAAAATTTAAGATGAACATGAGCCTGACTGAACAATACAGAAAATATATAAATTAAATAAGCCTAGAAATAATATATAACTTGAACATATATGAAATATCTAATAGTTGCAACAATATTTGTGAAAAATTGGTTAAGGCTTTTGCGGTCGAGATTTTCATTGTTACAATCTTCATTCGGGTCTGAAGGCCATCGTAGTTTGGAACTGCATCCTAACGTTTCGCCAGCACGAGTGGCTGGCTTCTTCAAAGGTTCATTCATCTTGATGATCTATGAATCATCAAGATGAATACACCTCTGAAGAAGATAGCCACTCGTGCTGGCAAAACATTAAAATGCAGTTCCAAGCTACGACGGCCTTCAAACCTGAATATGTGTCAACTTAATACACATGAAAGATTCTCAAATATAATCAATCCCACACATCAAAAAAGCTTCATCCAACAATTAGTAGATTAAGTAACCTAGGGAGTTTAAGTTTATTCAAGCTCTATATTTATCTTAATCCCACAATAAAACAGTGAACTGACATCTATCATTCAATGAAAACCAAACCTGTTCTTGTATTTGGAGAGCAGTTTTTAACATTATTGTCATAGGTCCCTGTACTTTTGTATATCCTTCTAAATCGTAAATATTGTCTTTCGGACTGATTCTATAGGTATTCTGCTTTCCTTTGTAGTCTTCCTTTTGCAAGAAATCAGACTATTATGTTTTTCAGCCTTCCAATCCCTTCGATTTCACTCTCCAGAATATCCCCTTTTTCAAAAATTCCGGTGGGTTTCTATGCATACCTACTCCAGCAGGAGTACCCGTCAGTATGACATCACCTGGATAGAGGGTAACAATCCTGAAATACGAAAGTTAGATGTATAAAAAATGACTTCCTGATCAAATCCAGAAAATGTATGATAGACGTTTCATAAATCATACCCAACTACTATTATCTATTAAGTGTAGTTCTCTACTTGTTTTTTTTTTTTAATTTTTGTGAGATATAAAATTCAATAGCTTCATTATTCAGTTTTATATGCAAAAGGCTTGTTTGTAAATATTAGGCAGTTTATGGGATGCCTGTAATGGATTACGCCTTATCAGGAATGGGCAGATCAAGAAGATGATGTTAGTTTTGTTTTGATCTAATCTTTTCTAATTTTCTGAAAAATTGCAGAAAAAAAGGTTACTTTTGGTGTAGATGATACTTTTAATGTTGTTTTGTATACACAAAGCTTGAAACTGATATTATAGTTTCATGCTCAAAATTTTATAGATGATAAATATATTTTCAACATATTAAGAAGTATCTTTGAAACCTATTTTTCAAAAAGACGCTTTTTATAACAAAAAAATATCATTTTTTATGCAAGAAGTTTGGAATAGATTTTCCTATTAGTTTCACAATCTATGTATTACTATGACATGCCATTCATATTCATAAGTTCAATACTTGATAGATAACTATGTTTTTGAGATAATGTCCCATTTTGACCTATTTTTTACAGAATGCCATTCGTAACACAGAGTTAGATCTCATTTTTTTTTATAAACAAAACGCTTGAAACTGATATTATTTTCATGATATATCCATTACTGTGTCACTGTACTTAGATCATGGTAAATTTTCGTTATGTGGACACCCGGCGATTTTGAAAAAATTTTTGACTGTACTTACGTATTTTGATGCGTAGATTACGAATCCGAAAGAAAAAAGCGGCGCTCTCCCTTATTTAAAAAGTTACGGCCCTTCAAAGTTCAGAAAAGGGCAACTTTTCAGCCTTCATTTTCACCAAATAAACTATTTAAAAACACAAGCATTTATTCACTAGGTCACCTTTACACCTTATTCCTCCTTCTTTGACACTTTTCACTTCAATAATCAACATTTTTCTTATAAAAAACGAATGCTTCTCCTGGTGACACTCTGATATTTGTAGGTAGATACTAGTGACATTTCAGAAAAAAGCGGTTGGTATTTGTCGTCACCTACTATTTTAAATTCGTAGATTTGAATTTTTATTTGACGTGAAAGAAAAATACAAAATGAATTTGAACGAAATTCATAATGTAGTAGTAAGAAATAATATAATTCTATATTTGGTTCAAGTAGGAGTGTTTGCAGCAACAATACGTTGTACTAATTGCAATGAAGAGTGTAAATTAAATTATGACACTTTATGGTATAGATGCAATAGAAAGCGGATTAGGAAAATACCGAAGAAAAAAGCTCAGTACATTTGTTGTAATTTTAAGAAATGTGCCAAAAACCAATTTACGAGCTAAAGATTGAAGGCAAAAAACATTTGAATTACTTTAGGAATATTGACTGCATCAGTCGCACCAATCATATCATTAACCTTAAAAACGTAAAATACAGTGATACCAAAAAGCAGCTCCGTACATTTTTTCACATTTTTATAAGAAAAATGTTTATTATTGAAGTGAAAAGTGTTAAAGAAGGAGGAATAAGGTGTAAAGGTGACCTAGTGAATAAATGCTTGTTTTTAAATAGTTTATTTGGTGAAAAAGAAGGCTGAAAATTTGCCCTTTTCTGAACTTTGAAGGGCCGTAACTTTTTAAATAAGGGAGAGCGCCGCTTTTTTCTTTCGGATTCGTAATCTACGCATCAAAATACGTAAGTACAGTCAAAAATTTTTTCAAAATCGCCGGATGTCCACATAACGAAAATTTACCAAAAAAATTCTTTATCTCCGATTGTTTTGTGATTATTAGAAAAAATGGTCATTTTGACATAATAGTTTTTTCAGGAATGGTGGAATCTGAAAAAAGTAACAAAACAATTCGAAAACACGAAAGGTTACAATATCTACAAAGTGATGATTCACTGATAAATTATTCATCAGAAACAATTGCAAAAGTGTTCCTAAACCTAAATCTCTGACTTAAACGAGAAATATAAGGATGAAGCGAATTCATGACTATTTTAACCATCTCAATATCAGTGAACTATCTGAAAATAGAACTCAGATACACTGCATTGGTATTTTAATATTCTAATGATGAGTAGCGATGTTTCGATCAGAAATACATCTTATTCAGTGGTACTACTCTGGTCCGAAAGTATTGTTTTGAGAAATCTTGAATGAGATCGGTAGAAAGGAAAGGAAATTTCAGTTAAAAAAAATATAGTATCCTTTCAAAGATATACTGAATTGACGTTTTTGTTGAAGATTGTAAACACAGCACGGTGCGAAAACTTTCAAGTATTATTATTGATATTACCGGCAAGTTCACCTGTACAGACCCGTACTTATTTAAAATATTTATGTTGGTTGGTAAATTTATATATTTCAAAATGAATATCATTACATTGTGGAAAAAGTTCAAATTTCTATGAAAATTTCAGTTTGTAATACTTTCACTTGTAAACGAATCAACATAAAAAAATTATATGCAAAAATTGCAACAATCGAAAATGTCTGATATAATTTCTGTCGAGTTTCCACCTGCTAATTTTATCCATAACTTTTACAAAATGTTGAAAAATATTTCATACTGATTCAGATTTTCATTGCAGAAGTGAAGAGCCCTGTAGGTCAAATATTACATATAGAACGAACTGTCCTGGCAGTCGAACAAACTAAGGTCTTGATGCCTCTTTTATTCAACAAATATGTGGCCTGGGGCTTCGCAGACCATTCATTAAGGATAGGAAACTACGAAAGTGACAAAGCTGTTTTTGTATCCGAAAGTGTGATACAAAATAACGGGGAGATTTTAGCTTGCGTTTGTCCGTCTCCCAAGTTGATTGTTACAGCAGGACCAGTTCGGTAAGTAACAGTTTTTTTTTTGTTTAATCCTGAAATATTTGTGTCGACTACGAAAATGTTTAATTTCAACAATAATTTTTGGAAAACAGGTTGTGACAGTGTGGGAATATGAATCAAGGAAGAAGAATCTGAGCATCAAACATAATTTGTATGCCCATACTGATGTCCGGCTTACAACGTCATCATATCTGGTTCGAGAGATTGCACGGTGATCATATGGGACTTGTCTCGAGGAGTTTTTGTCAGGCAGCTCAGAGGTCACGCGGGACCAGTGACGGCAGTCACAGTCAATGATTTAACTGGAGACATAGCAACCTGTGCTGCCACTTGGTTAGTTCTATACATCTGTGTATACCTAAAATTTCTGTTCACTCTGCTGATTTCAATTTTACTTCATTTCATGCAGGGTTAATTTGATGTTGGATCCCTTCAAGAAAATCCGGTTACATAGGATTGATAGCATTGACTAAGTAGCATTAGTATAGGAATCTTCATCATACTTTCATAACTTACCACTCTTGTAGATTTTTAGCACAATAAATTTGCTGGTAAATGTTGTTGATAAATCACAAAACTTGTCACCCTTGTTTATACTATTTAACTAAACCAAAAATAATAATGTCGTGCTGAATTATGATTTCACCTTTTCTATATTTGATTCACTATTTATTCTATTCCAGGTTCTTTTAGTTTCTTTTTCCAATTTCTTTATTTTCGATTTGTAATATGATGATATCTTTTTTCACTTTTCATTTGTGTTCTTTAACAGTATGGATTATTTGTGTGAATATGGATGAAAAAATCATTGCTGAAATGAATATTGCTCTAATGCTACCTTTTATTTTTATCTTTTTTTCAGGTTGCATGTCTGGAGTATAAATGGCGATTGAATTATCAAATGTAAACAGATGCATAGGAAGAGCTGATAGAATGCAACACATTTTGTGTGTAGCATTTTCACAAACTCACGAATGGGACCACTTGAATGTAATCATGACTGGTTCAACTGATGGAGTGATTCGAGTGAGAATTTGAAAATATATTTTGTTTTCTTTGCTACAAAAAATGATTATTTAGGCAAATAATGTAGTTCTTGATATATTAAACATTTACTTTTAGATGTGGTCAATAGATTATGTTCAAGTTCCTGAGGAAGAAAGAATCATTACAACTTCTTGCAAACCTGTGGTAGAGTCTAAATCATCAAAACCTTGTAATGAAAGTGCAACTAAACCTTCTCCCATACACCATTGACTTGTCAAGCAAATCAACGTTTCCAGTACTGGATCTATGAGTGAGCAATTTTATTGTTTCAGTTCATTATAACATTTTTTTTAATTGAGTGAATGGTTAAAAAACTGCAGGAATTTAAATTTCTCTTCATTTTGGATCAAAAAGGGGGGTTAACTTGGAAAACATGGTTTGACACTTTTTACTGTTCACACATATTATATCTACGATTTCTGTTACCCAATTTTCACTAATACTAATAATGATTAATTTTGATTACATTTCATCACATTTTGTTTTGAATTTTTCTAATTTTGAATCCAAAATTCATCATTTTTCAGAAGTTAACACCTCCTTTTCAATTCATCAATCTGATTGGCTACTCTTTAGTTGCATCCAAATCATGTACTGAGTGTTCTTACCATTTTTCAGATAAAATTCCTAATGTCAGTGTTAATTGAATTTTTGTTATTAATTTGTAGTGTAAATCTGTTTTATTGTATGTTATTATGTTGTATTAATGTCTTTACTGTTTTCAGTGTATTTATCCCGATGATTGATGGTTTCTGGTTAGTTGTGCTGTTTGGAAATGATCTGAAATACTCTAATACTGATAAGTCACAACTTTGCCTGATCTGGGCATGAACATTACTCCAATTATACAGATAAGAATTTGAATAAAGGTAAAGTATCTGGCTTTCTAATAAAATTAAACATCTAAGAATAACTTTGATTTTCACAAACTTTCAACACTGAACTAACAAAATATGTGAACTTTTAACATCAAATTAATAATAATATGAAAAACTTTTAACATCGAACTATCAAAATAAATACAAACCTTTAACTTTTAACTACTAAAATAAATGCAAACTTTTAACATTCAACTAATTAAAATATGAAAATCTTTAACTTTAAAAACAGAATAATCTTATAAAAAACTTATCATAACAATATATATTTATTTATTTATTTATTATTTCATACCTGGCATTGAATACTATCGAAGTAAATGTGAAAATATCGTAGTGTCGATGATATTACATACCATATATGTCAAATTGATAAACTCCTTTTTTTCGAGGTTGACAAAAATTGAATTTTAATTTTTTTTATTCAGGCGGTAATAGCGCCGAGTGTGCCAGCATTGACATGGATGATGGATCAGGAATGAGAACTAGCAAATCAGATACAAGCCTCACAGATTATTTTGTTTAGATTTCTGAAGCCAAAAAGAAACCAATTAATCCATTGAACTCTCTTAGACCCGGTAAGGATATTTTATTTCTGCTCTTTCGATTTTTGATCACACTTTCATATTTTTCTGTCATAAATAGAAAAGATTCTGATGGTACATCAATCGATTCTACTGAAAATATGTTTGAAATTAACCAAAATTCAACAAATTATTAATGTAGGCTGACAATATTGAACTATTTTCAGTAGGAAAATTCATCAGTAGGAAAATCTAAACGTAAACAATCCTGCTTTGTATTGATTACTTCATAATCAATAAATTATCTATTTACATACAGGGAAAAAAGAAAAGATGTTCCTGTCCTTACAAGTCCTATCAATCAAAAGTACCTTGAAGCAAAAATTTGTTAGAAGCAGTGTATTGTTTTATTTAAACATTTCAGGTTTCAAATGGCAGAGACAGTTGGTATTTAGAAGTAAACTCACCATGCACACAGCTTACGACAGAAAAGATAATGCCGAACCTGCTTCTGTGACAGCTTTGGCAGTATCAAAGTAAGTAAAACTGTTCTGCTAATTGAATAACATAGTCTCAATTTCAGAGACAGATATTTTTTTATAACTTGAGAGGTGATGAAAATGTCCCATTGTTTCAAGACTGGCCTTTCATGGTAATAGATAGATAGATAGATAATATATTTGTCTCTTTAGGTTGTTCTTACAACATGAGATATGTCAAAAAAAAAATGAAAGACAAACAACAAGTACAAACACATTAACAATAGTCAATTTCACACAAAAGTTAAAACATATTGGATGGATACATATTAAAAACAGTACATATAATGCACTCAACAACAATGGCTATAAATTCACAATGTCATTTTTTTGTGACTTAAGTAAGGCGTTCGATTGTGTTTGCCCTAAAGTTTTGCTCTCAACTTCAATATTATAAATTATCTACAGGCAGTCTTAAACTGATGAAGTCCTATCTGGACGACAGACAGCAAGCTGTTTACTTGAATGGCAAATTTACTAGCTTACTTCCTATTGAGTATGGAGTTCCCCAGGGATCGATATTGGGACCGATCCTTTTCTTGATTTACTTCAATGATATAAGATTTAGTGACACAAGTGCTAACTTCGTGCTGTTTGCTGATGATACAACTGTATCAATTTCTGGAAATAATATTGATACTTTGCGTACTACATTCGAGGATACTCTGACAAATGTCAGTGAGTGGTTTGCCGTAAATAATCTTAAACTTAATGAAGATAAGAGCCAGTCATTTTTTCGTTGCGCGAAGTGCCAGATATCAGTAACCCTGAATATGTTAGGTTTCTAGGTGTATACATTGACCCCAAATTGACTTGGAATGTAAATATTGATAGACTTATAGTCAAAATATCCAAACTGAGGAACTTACAAAAAGCGGTATCAAAACCAGTTCTGAAAACAGCTTTCCATGGGATTATTCAATCTCACATATCGTATTCAGTACTTGTCTGGGGCCATGTGCCCAATGCATCAGATTTATTTGGCATCCAGAGAAGAGCAATTAGGATTCTTGATAACCTTTCTTACAGGCAAGACTGTAGAAGTAGCTTCATAAATAATAAAATACTTACACTTCCATCACTATATATATTGCAATGCCTGCTACATGTTAAAAAACATATAAGAGGTTATACTACACATGATGCAATCCACAGTTATAACACTCGAAATAATTCAAATCTGTATCTCCAGAACCATAGAGTCAACAGAACCAGAACTGGCGTAAATTATTATGCTCCAAAAATGTATAATTCGCTTCCCCAAAATATCAAAAATCTACCTTTGAAGGAGTTCAAATACAGAATCAAAAATTTTTTAATTAAAAAAGCTTTTTATTCCTTAGATGAATATTTTAGTGATGGTTTTCGAGACATGTAATACCACTTAATCATATATATTTTAACTTGTTTTATATTTCTATTTCATAGTTAGTTTGTTTTATTTGCACAAATGTATGTATATCTATAGTAATTGTCCATTTAACCATTCAAGTTATCTGAATATTTAATATTTTGTATTTATAGATAAGCAATATCCGTTATGACCTGTGTAAACTTTGTATTAGCACCAAATATATACTACTACTACTACTACTACTACTACTACTACTACTACTACTACTACTACTACTACTACTACTACTACTACTACTACTACTACTACTACATACTACATAGATGAAAATGAATCAGCCACACTTTTGAATAAAATCATCTAAAGTATAAATAATAATAATAATAATAATAATATTTATTCATCCTCAAAGACGTTGACAAACGTATAGGATAGGTCAGTATTAAGCAGATAAAAATCACATCAAACGATAAAATTGTAGATCAGTAGATAAAAATAATACAATAAAAATTTATACAAATAAGTCAGAATAACAAAAATTAAAACAATTGTAGTTATAAAAATTGAATACGTCATGCCAAAGCCGCATGAACCCATTCAGTCGAGATGGTCCGAGAGAAATTCGCCAATACTATAGTAGGCCTTAGAAAGAAGCAATGTTTTAACTGCTTTTTTAAATGCTACAGTGTTCATCTGTTTGAAATGGTCTGGTAACCGATTGAATAATTTTATTCCCATATATTTGGGAGAATGTTCGAATTTTATAGTTTTATGTTTAGGAATGCTCAACTCCTCTGCATATCGAGTTGGGTAGCTATGATAGAATGAGTTCTTAGTACAGTCTGTTATACATTCGCGAACATATAAAAGTATTTTAAAGATGTAGATGCAGGGAAAGGTTAAAATTTGATGACTAATGAAAAATGTCTTGCATGATTCCCTCCAAGGGATGCCTAGTAATTTCCTAACGACTTTTTTTTGAGCAATGAAAACTCTATCTTTGTCAACACTGTTTCCCCATAGGATCACATTATAACTTAGATGGCTATAGACCAGACTGTAATATACATCTAAAATGGCGCGTAAAGGCATACAATTCTTAATTCTTGAGATTGCATAATACCCTTGATTGATTTTTTTACAAACAACTGTGATATGGTCAGACCACTTCAAACAGTTGTCTACATGAACGCCAAGGAATTTTGTACAACTTGTGCATGCCAGTGTCATTCCATTGATTAGTAAGGCAAGCGATTGCTTTTTCGGATCGTTTTTTAAATTAAAATAGATATATTTTGTTTTGGTCAAGTTTACAATCAGATTGTTCCTTTCACACCAATTTAAGAACAGTGATATTAATTCCTCTGTTTTTGATTTTAATTCCTCCTGACTCTCTGCTGATACAGCTAAAGACGTGTCATCTGCGAAAAGAGTGAGAGCATGTTCATTACTGGTGAAATAAGTAGGTAGATCATTTACAAACAATAGAAAGATCAGCGGACCTAACACAGAGCCTTGAGGAACTCCAGAACATATATCGTGATAGTCTGATTTCATATCTTTAATCTTGACGAACATCCTACGATCTGTAAGAAAGTCAATGATCCATTCTAGGAAGTCCCCTCTAAATCCTAGATTATATAATTTGCTCTCGATGAATTTAAAATTTAAACAATCGAACGCACGTGACAGATCGAAGAATACTCCTTGGATTAAGAACTTTTTCAGTGTATGTTTAAAAGTTTTTATTTTTGTTTCCGATTTCATGCTTTCAGGCAATAAGTTTAATAAATATGCCCCTGCATACAGAGGTGATTTTTTGTGATGTGATCTGAGTATGGGATGTAAGTGAAAGTCATTTTTCTTTCTCATATCGTATCTGGTACACGGTAGAATAATTTTTCAGCATCAATTAATTTATCTGAATAATGTGCACACTCTTGAGAAGACCGATACAATTCTATGAAATGTGTTCAACCGATTTTTGACTAAGGTCTTTTTGCTCTTGTCATAAAATTACCAACATCACTTGAATATATCTTCAAAAATGAAATTTGTATCAGTTCCTCTAAAGGTTTTTCTTATAGTAGTTGTGAAAGTGTTGTATTAGTTGCACCTGCTGCCACAATTTTAATTGTTATGTTGGTAACATAGCCCCTGAACTTCAGTCTTGTAGGGGGTATGTTTCTGTGTATAATTATTCCATTATTATTCATTTTTAGAGATCACCGTTGCGTGTACGTGGGTGATACTCGAGGTAGAGTATTTTCTTGGAGTGTTTGTGACATCCCGGGAAGAGCTGCCGATCATTGGTTGAAAGACGAAGGGGCGGATTTCTGTGCTGGATGCAGCATTAAATTCACAATATATGAGAGAAAGCACCATTGTAGGAATTGCCGACAGGTATTCTGTTCAAAGTGCAGCAAGTTTGAATGTGAAATATCTCGTTTACGCATACTGAAGCCAGTTAGAGTCTGTCAAAGTTGTTATGCAGCTCTCAAAGCTGAACGTTGAATGTCATAGAAATTCTGTTGAACCTCCATTTACATCTAACAAAAGCATGGTTATTCAAGTCAATGAATTTTTTGTGGTGAATCAGATACACCTTTTTTTAATGAAAAGATAGTAAATTTTCGTTATGTGGACACCCGGCGATTTTGAAAAAATTTTTGATTGTACTTACGTATTTTGATGCGTAGATTACGAATCCGAAAGAAAAAAGCGGCGCTCTCCCTTATTTAAAAAGTTACGGCCCTACAAAGTTCAGAAAAGGGCAACTTTTCAGCCTTCTTTTTCACTAAATAAACTATTTAAAAACACAAGCATTTATTCACTAGGTCACCTTTACACCTTATTCCTCCTTCTGTAACACTTTTCACTTCAATAATCAACATTTTTCTTATAAAAATGTTAAAAAATGTACGGAGCTGCTTTTTGGTTACATATCACTATATTTTACGTTTTTAAGATTAATGATATGGTTGGTACGACTGATGCAGTCCATATTCCTGAAGTAATTCAAATGTTTTTTACCTTCATTCTTTAGATCGTAAATTGATTTTTGGTGGTGTATTACGAATTTGAAATAGTAGGCGACGGTAAATAACAACCGCTTTTTTCTGAAATGTCACTAGTAACTAACCTAAAAATAGAATAAAGTCACCAGGAGAAGCATTCGTTTTTAAATTAAGTTTTTTATAAGAAAAATGTTGATTATTGAAGTGAAAAGTGTTAAAGAAGGAGGAATAAGGTGTAAAGGTGACCTAGTGAATAAATGCTTGTGTTTTTAAATAGTTTATTTAGTGAAAAAGAAGGCTGAAAAGTTGCTTGCCCTTTTCTGAACTTTGAAGGGCCGTAACTTTCTAAATAAGGGAGAGCGCCGCTTTTTTCTTTCGGATTCGTAATCAACGCATCAAAATACGTAAGTACAGTCAAAATTTTTTTCAAAATCGCCGGGTGTCCACATAACGAAAATTTACCAAAAAGATTATTGACTCTGAATTTTTACACAAAACTGTAATTTGGAATTTTTATTATTGAAAAATTGTTTTATCAACCGTTGAAGAATGAGGTTTATCAAATATATTTTCAATTGGTAGACTTTCATTGATTTGAATAATTATGATATTATGTATTACTTGTAATACACGAGTCTGTATAGATACCAATGTAAATTTTTATAGCATGTATCGGTAAACCTATTTATAATTGTTTCATTTTTTCTCGAATTTGTTGTTGAATACTTTTATGAAATATGTTTTTTATTATTATTGTTTGAAATACTGTTTTAAATCGATAATTTTTATTATTATACAATTCTTTTTATGTTTTATATCATTAATTTTTATAATCATGTGATTGTCTAGTGTGTACAAGTATTTAAAACTAGTTGATTACTGCGTTGCAAAAAAGTGAAAGCCAGCAAGAGAAAATAAAAAAAAAAAGATGCACTGAACATTTTTATATGAAAACTCTTCTTACTGGGTGACTAGCATTAAGTACCGTTTTAGCAATTTTGTTTCTTTAAAAATATTGATATAAATTGTGAAATCTTTAATGGCGCTGGTTCATTCAATTATAAGAATAATAAGAATTAAAGGACCAGGGAGATCACTCCCAATCAATGCAGAATGACGACGAACAGTTGGGTCCACTCACCTGTTGTTCTGTCGACGGATAGGATGTCCACAAGGCTTCGAATGTGTGTTCTTCTGCTGCACAACACTCCAGAGTTTCGATTTTACACATATAGCAATCATATAGCTAATCACAAAAATGCGGGAAAAATACTTTTAAAGCGGAGTACCAATTTGCGGAGCGAAAAATGGCCGTATTCCTTCTGCTTCTCACCGCGCATGTCTGAGTTTTCCCCAACTGCATTTGCGCGGTGAAAGAATCCCGTGTGGTTACAGGGAAAAAATAATAATACCAAAAAAATAAAAGTGAAAATTTCCTCACTCAACCTTTGCATTTAGGAAAGGTAAAAAAAAAAACAAAAATAATACTAAACTCAAAAAATAATATGATAAGGTGAACCGTAAACATAAATTATCAGAAGACAAAGGATGGCTGAAAAACGAGAATACTGCTAGAAGTTGTCGAAGTAGAAACCTTTATTTTTCAAAAAACTTGTCACGTTCGTTCAACTATTGAGGAAACAGATATTTGACATAGGAATGTAGGCTTTCACGGCTGGCGTCGAATGTTTTGATTGGCTTCCGGGTTCTGCCGTGATCTTCTTTGGTTATAATCTCCAAACGTTTCAACTGTAACTGCGGCAGTCATCTTCAGTGGCGTGATAGGTGTGATTGATGACTTGTTTATTTTGTGGTAATTCATGATCACTTTAATGAAATGAATAAAAACACTTTTGTCTAATTACCACTAGTTAATTTTATTTATACGACCAGTTTCGGGTTAACCCCATTATCAAGTATAGAACTGAAATGTGAACTCTGCTCTGCAAGCCAAACCGGTAGAAATTTTGACGTCAAGGTCCGTGAACACGTCTATTTGGACAAAAAATCTACAATGTATAAACATCTTCAAGAATCAAAACACAAGATAAGTAAAGATTACCTCAAAATCCTACACATATGTAATGAAGGGAAAAAATAAATTTGTTGGAAGCCATAGAAATTAACAAGTCAATTAAAAATCAGAAATATATGCCCCTAAACGAGCAACTCGATTTATGTAAGTCTCCACTATTGAATTTATAAGTTCAACAACCCCTATTATCTTCAGTGTTGAATTTTAAAGTTGGCACCCTGGTTCATTCAACTACCTGTCCTTCCTTCTTACCTAAAAACTCACGATATAACCGAGTTTTCAAAGTTCACATTTCAGTTTTATACTTGATATGGAGTGTTTGAACTCGAAACCGGTCGTTTAAATGAAATTAATTAATGGTAATTAGACAAAAGTGTTTTTATTCATTTCATTAAAGTGTTCAGTGGCGGGTCGAAGTACTCTTTTTGACGTGAGTTTCAGTTGACAACGACAACGCCACTGAAGATGACTGCCACAGTTGCACTTGAAACGTTTGGAGATAACGGCAAAACTCGGAAGCCATTAAAAAAAAAAATTGATATTTTGACAAAATATAAAACTTGGAAAAGTAGTCCCTTGATTGATGAACAATTCAAAAATAGATGGCCAATACGTCAAAATCCATATCTGTATTAAAAAAATATGGTTTCATTGGGTGATAAATAATAGTTTTGAAAAAATTCAAAGTTTTTCTTTGTCATTGAACAAATTTTTAAAAAATACAACTTCACTGACATCGGAAAATTTTCAATTCCTAACTTGAAGTCTGTGGAAATGTATTCAGCTGAACTGGCTAGGTGGCGCTTTATTCTCCATGAATTAATTTGTATGATTGCTTTTCAAGTAATAAGGAGAGTTTCATTTGTTGCATCATATCATTATTTTCATTGTGAGCTCTTTGACTATAAGCACATGTTACCAAAAATTATTTATTTTTCTTATTTATTGGCTGTTGATTTTAACAAAAAACTCATTAAATCTTTGCAAAGAATGAATATACCTGCCCTCTCTTGAATATTCATGAAATCCTTCTTGTCTCAAAAAAATCCGTTCAAATAATGATATTTTTGAGTATGTCTGGTGTAATATTTTCTAAACTGGATTACTAAAAATTGTTGTTATCGATATTTCATGTAATACATTAAAAATGTATTTTTAATGATTTCATAATAAATTAGAAAACTGATAAGTTGAGCACCAGATTCTCAAAAAAAGGACATGGGGACTTCTGAAAATATAAATGTGTAATATCTATACAAATGAAGTTTAAACTGAGTTAAGATTTTGAATTTCAGAACAACTGGAGTTCCAATATTCGTGATGAGAAATATTAGTCCAACTTGAACTTGACGATCAAAATCATTTTTCTTCTCTACTTTAGCTTGTTCTCTTCAAGTATTAATTTATACAGAGCAATATATCTTTAGAACAATAACGTTTGTTGCCTGCGAGTAGTTTGAAAATAAAAAGTTAGAATGCTTGTGCAATGATAGAGTTGGTTTAATGCGAGAAAGAGTTTGAATGAATTATTCATATATTTATATAGTCATATATTTTATTAACTATTTATCACAAAAAATAGTTTTCTGATTGATAATAAAACTCATTGGACTAAAGTATTCAGCTATAAATATGTCATAAAAGGGTACAACTATAATTCAGATTTATATAAAAATTTAAAACATTTTAATTTTCAGTTCCTATAGAATTTGAATCTGTACGTTTAATTTGGTATCTTCCAAAAGTTAATTTTATCTAAAATACTTCCAAAGTATTTCTTGCATTATTCCCACTCTATTATAAAAGTGACTCCTCTAATGATATTATTTTTATAACCAACCATTGTCCGAATATAGGAATAAAAGTTGTGCACAGGCATCTGTAGACAATATACATGTGCATTATTGTGCATTCCAAAGTATATTTCCTTATATTTGATAAATGTATGTGATATCGTAGATTCCTAGCATGTAGGTACTAGTGTAAATATGCCATGTTTTGAATTGAAATGAATAAAAAATTATGACTCCGGTGAACATTTATATTTCTTCCTGAAGGACCGTGTAGAATAGACGGGCACAGTATACTTATAGAAGGCTAATATCTCCTACTTTGGGCCTATTCAAAACACTATATATTTTATAACTGCAAATAGGGGGCAATATATTTTTGAAAAACCATTAGGGGGTCATAAATGTAAGAAATATGGTGTGTGTCTTTGACATCTGCTTGCTAGCATTTTTCTACTGAATATTTTCATTGCTATTCAATTTACAATTCAACAGAAGCCTCCAAATATATGATATGTTTTATATTTTATTTGTGATAAAGTAGATGATATACTCAAAGTATTGTTTTCAGAAGAGTATTACTATACATTTATGTACATTAATGTAAATTTGTGTATTTATTTAATATTGTTAGTTGAAAAATGCATTTTTACTCTCAACTTGTTCAGGTTTCAATAATGACAGTATTTCCGATATTTTCATTAAATTTTTCTTCATACTTTTGGGCAAATTCTCCATCTCGGCCAGTTACGTCCCTCGTGAACTTATAACAGTTAATACTGAAGTGGGGTGGGAAAAATAAGTTCGTACACCAAGCAGAATAATTCGGGTTAAAAAGGTTTTATTCCCAGTTGATCGGTTGTATGACAGATTGCGTTGAAAATACGACTAAGTTTCTATAAAATAAAATCAAGAATATAAATAATATGTTTTTTGGGAAAGAAAGTTTTTGGCTTTCTACTACTCCATCTGATACAAAAAAATGGATGAGAGAATCTTCCATTCTTATTCCTCCACGAATGTTCGATATACAAACTGAATAGAGAAAAGTATCTTCTGTATAATTCAGTGTTCATATAGAAGTATTTGTTTCGAAAGAATTTTTTCTTTCGTGTAATTCAATGTTTATATGAAAGTAGCTGTTTCAGGAGGACTTTCTATCAGTTTGTGTCTGAAAGTTACTTCTTTGCATGATCTACACATCCATGTATAGAGTTACTTATTTTCAAATTGATTAATCCTTCCTTTCTTTGGAAGATTCTCTCATCCATTTTTTTGTATCAGATGGAGTAGTAGAAAGCCAAAAACTTTCTTTCCCAAAAAATTAATCACTCCTAAAAATATAACCCTTTCAAATAAATAATATGCTTAAAGTTTAGCTCGATATATTACATACCTAGACCAGGCAGAAAAGTTCAAATTAATTCCCTTTTCAAATACCGCCAAGGTTCCAGAAAAACTTATTTGCAGTTCCAATACACGAAATCAACTAGAACGAGCCCACTTGCAGATGGATCCAACGTTCCTAAACTTTTTACCACAATACTTTTTCAAATAAAGAAAAGTGTAAGAAAAACGAGTTCTAATTATACCGAGAAAGCTACTGACAGCGCCATCTTCGCGCGAATAGGCCAAGCCAAACTATGTTGATAATTCTTCAATACAGATCCCTAATCCCTAGCATTTACACCGGAATGAAATGAAAAATAGGTTAACGTCGATAACGAAAAGATGTAAACGAGGACAAACTAAAAACGAAAACATATTACATTATGAAATCACGAGCGGTAGGGAAGTTACGCTACAATACCACTGTAAAAAATGAAATGGAGTCGCGATAGAAAACTAGTACGTTACCAACAAATAGATGCCGCCACAATATATAATTAATGTTTGAATGCTTAAAAAAAAAAAGATGTGTAAGGATGACCATCTGAGAAATCAATCCATTTAAAATCGCTACCCATTAATTCCGGTATTTTGGGTTAGGGTTGACTACCTTGAACATCATCATCGAAAAACGACACCAATTATGTACGGTGACGCAATCTATAGTTCGTTTTGTAAAAGTAATCTGAGCAGTTTGGTTCGAGGGTGATCACCCAAAAGAACATCAAAAATAAGCTTTTTATAAAGACTGACGGAGTTGGAAGTGGAAAATATGATTATTTTTGATGAAATATGGATGAATATATGGTAGCAGCATTTAGTAATATAAGATGAAGTTTCTTAATTTCTGATCTTTCCGCCATCTATTGCTCGATAGCGTCTCTCTTTAATGACATTGACGACGACATGTACAGATTTATTGTTGAAGGTATTTTGTGTCGATTTGAAAACTAGTGAGTAAATTGTATTGAATAAACAAAAAAATGATATTTGTTTTTGTAATTTCTCGATTTGTTTGGTGGCGCCGTTTTTTTTTCAGAAGATTCACTAGTTTAGAGTGAAAGACTAAAGTAATATTCATAGTGGCGCCATCTAGTAGTGACGAGACTAAAGTATTGGGTTGACTTCCTTTAACATCTCGCGGATACTAACTCATGGAATTTAACTATATATATGAGAAATCAACCATCGTAGGTAAGCTTAGGATAGGATAGGGTAGGGAAGAGGGGGGGGAAGGGGGAAGGGGAAAGGGGAAAGGGGAAAGGGGAAAGGGGAAAGGGGAAAGGGGAAAGGGGAAAGGGGAAAGGGGAAAGGGGAAAGGGGAAAGGGGAAAGGGAA
>NW_027412748.1:0-48662 GCF_025532065.1 Leptinotarsa decemlineata
ATCTCACGAAATTGGTGACACTGAAGCTTTAATAAGCAAATATATTGTGCCTAAAACGTACAAGGAAAATTCCAGGAATTTTTCTATCTGAAACCGAACAATAATACGCTGAAAAGCGGAATATTTTGTTTGAAACACTCGATTGATTTCCGACCTGCAAATAGCTTGGCTCACATACTGGTCTTTTCATCTGCTCTTCTCAAACCCAACTTGCATTACGCATCCGATCTACCTGTGGATATCATTAAAGTACGTACCATACACAAAGATAGCAACATTACGTTTGGAGCCTTCTACAACGACACACCATCTCATACGATATACGAATTTGCCGTCGATGTTGATTCTGGTTACGCAATTGACGAAACACCCAATCATCTTATTATTCTACTCATTTCTCATACGAACGATCTTAACAACATTACATTGCGAGTTCTCGACCAAAATTCTAGGCTCGTTGATTTCAGAACGAAGAAAGAAATAATAGTTCGTTTGGAATTGAAGCGAAAATATGGTGTTAACTTTCTATAAGAATAACTCATCACCCAGTCCCACGTCAGTCTTCACCAAGACTTTCAAACAACGTCAACAACTGTCAACGGTGAATAAATTATTTTTAGAATCTCTTGGCTACCATGTTGTCCAATCAAGTGTTCAACATTTTCCGAAAACCACAAAACGATGAATCCATACAAAAGGTAGAATGGCGGACCTACTACCCGAATGTCAAATCTTTTCGCAACAATGATGTTATTGAAATCAACATTAACCAATCCGATGCCTATGATGCTTTGTACGATAGCCTGCTATTCATCAGCGGAAAAGTTGAGAAAATTAAAGGAGATGGTCGGGTACCTTCGTACCTTCGTAAACAATGCTGGTGGTTTCATGTTTCAATCTGCTACCTATGAGCAAAATGGTAAAGAATTGAAAGCAGTTCGTGAAGTTGGAATTGTTAGTACTGTCAGAGGTTGTCTCACCTACACCGATGAAGATATCAAACACTTGGCTATCTCAGGATGGAAATACCCCAACAGCTTCGGCATCATTCAAACTACATCTTTAACGTTCAACATACTTATACCTATCAAACATTAGTAGGTATGCTAAGTTCGTTCTGCCTCATTCACTTCCGGTGTAGTCGGATGGCGAGTCGGATGGCGATGGTCAGATGGATGGAGGGTCGGTGGTGGTAGGAGGAGCAAGACCAACCCCAGCGAGGTTTATTAGGGTGCGGCGGTGCAAAGAGCAACCCTTGCGTGTGTGTGTGGAGGGTTGTTGGTCTTTGTTGGTGGTGTGGGGTGTGGAAAAGAATGACAAGTGACAGAGGCGGCGTGACAGGTGTTTGGTTGGGGTGCAGGATTTCGGTATGGTTCCTTGATTTGGAGATGAGTCCTTGATTCGGACCTAGATTTGGGTCCTCAATTTAGGCCCTCGATTTGGACCTCGATTTGGGCCCTCGATTTGGACCTCGATTTGGGTCCTCGATTTGGGCCCTCGACTTGGACCTCGATTTGGGCCCTCAACTTGGACCTCGATTTGGGGCCTCGACTTGGACCTCGATTTAGGCCCTCGACTTGGACCTCGATTTGTGTCTTGACTTGGACCTCGATTTGGGCCCTCGACTTCGACCTCGATTTGACACACACAGACACACAAATTTTCATTTTATTCAAATGAAATATATCAAACAGTTTCTTCGCATATTCACAATTGTTATCATGTATTATTGATAAAACCGTAGTAAACAGGAAATGTGATACAGAAAATGCGATAAGAGACACTGAAATACATCATTTAACGACATAAGAGTATAATATATTTTCGATGGTTTGGTCAGTCATATGAGTGTGAGAGAGATGGAGCTTCGAACTGATCTATTTCAAAGATAGTAGTAGCGTAAACAGTTCGGTGTTGTCGGTTGTAAAGCTAAAGCATTGTGACATATGAGACGTTGCCGGTTTTCTAATAAGGAACGTATGAATTTCAGCGTTTAAGAAAAAAAATATGGCGGCGGATATTAAAGAAAAAAACATGGGAGTCCAGCATTAAAGAAACCATCGTGATTTACGTGGTATGCAGCGTTTAAGAAAAAACCATGGCGGCGGAAATTGAATGGAATATACAACGTTAAAGAAAAAACATGGCTGCCAACATGCAAGTAAAAAACATCCAAGTTGACGAAGAGAAAACAGATGGTGCGCGCGCAACACGAAAGGTTGGGAGGGTCTAATATTTTTTCGTGAGATCCGACATGCCAGACATTATTTGTCTTTGATAAATGTGTCAAATATATGAAATAATAAAGTTTCAGATCTGTACGAATCATCGAAAAATAAATACTTCCGGTATATAAGAATTGAGATAGAAGCAAAGTAATGGTGAATTTGGAATGGCCATATCATGTAGAGTCCAAATCTACAATAAAATGGACACTTCCGGTATTCACTTCCGGTCGTTCGATTTCGATAATTTCGGCATCAATGGATTCGTCTCGATGTAAAGAAACATAATTAGACATTTGCAGAAGTGTTGAAAGCATAGAGAGCTAACTTTGTTATTATTGAAGATCGCAGGGGGTTGCGGGTACTTCAACGTCACAATTTTCATTTGAGAACATGAAAATGAGAAACATAGGTTTGTAACATGCATTTTATTCATTTTGGTAATACATTATAAAGCCATTTGTATAGAATATCTGCGTTTTGGAGACTGCAATTATATTCAGTTCGATTGTGAATGTGGTGCATACAGGGTGAGACACCTTCGTTGTTGCCGAATGTGGAATACTCTTTCTAAATTCACAGCGTGTGTAGGTATATTCAACTCGTGAAATTTCGCAATTAGATAGTCACGTTTTTGATGTCCTCGCACATAAACGATATCGACTTCTCGTAGATTTTCCATGAGGATGGCATCTAATTGATTATATTCCACATAGCCGGAGGAATACCTCAATCCATGAACGTTTCGCTCCAGGTTACAGACGGTACGACGATCTTCTTTACTCAAACAGGAAAATGGTTTGTTTGGCAGCAATAAAAGTTACACTGATTTCCAATCCTAATGGATATCTCCTTAGGATGGAATTGTTGCTCGACGGTGAAACCTTGAATATCTACAACAGCTATTCTCATGTTGACTCTGTGATTGATACTGAAGCAAAATCACATCTTCAGTTCCATTTCTTGATAATTTCGCTGAGTGGGAGTTGCTCGATGACAGTGTCGTGCACAATGATGCAATAGACTCGTGTATTTTGTGGAAATCCCTCAGATGCTTCGATTTCAAGTTTTACATCGATAGTGGAACTTTTGATGCTCTCATCCCGTCTGGAACAATCGATGATGAAGAGAGTTTTTTGTATAAAGTCGGCGGTATTGATGAGAGGATTATGTTGATTAGTCAATTTGTAGCTAAGACTGAATTATGCGTAGTTGAAATAGGCTTGCAAAAAATTCATTTTCCCAAAATTCAGATGCATATTTTCTTTGGGGTAATTTTCACCGTTCAAAGTCAACGTTATATTGGTAATATTTATATGGTTGAATTGCGTTGGATCATTGTTGACTTTGGTGTAATCACGATCTTTTTGAAAACATACAATCACATAGCGAGGGCTTTCGAGAAACGAAGAAGAAGTCTTGACGGCCCATATTTCATTTTTTGCACCTTGTGAGAGCAGGCAGCATATAAAGTTCCCATTTTCTGAACGGTATGAGAATAGGAGTGTCGGCTTGGATAGCTTTCAAAAGTTGCAATTTGATTTGATCATGAGGAAGATTCGTTTAACTTTCAGTTCGATATTTTCAATTTCCAGCTTAACTTCAGTCTTTGGCGTACCAGGAGTCTCTTCTATTTTGAAACAGTTGCTATCATCTCCAGCTCGTACTAATCGGATGGTGTGTTTACCATAAGAAACACATTGATAATCATTGAAAATATTCAAGAAATGCTTGATAGGTATAAGCATGTTGAACGTTAAAGATGTAGTTTGAATGATGCCGAAGCTGTTGGGGTATGTCCATCCTGAGATGGCCAAGTGTTTGATATCTTCATCGGTGTAGGTGAGGAAGCCTCTGACAGTACTAACCATTCCAACTTCACGAACTGCTTCCAATTCTTTACCATTTTGCTCATAGGTAGCAGATTGAAACATGAAACCACCAGCATTGTTCACGAAGGTACGAAGGTTACCCGACCATCTCCTTTAATTTTCTCAACTTTTCCGCTGATGAATAGCAGGCTATCGTATAAAGCATCATAGGCATCGAATTGGTTAATGTTGATTTCAATAACATCATTGTTGCGTGAAACATGAAACCACCAGCATTGTTCACGAAGGTCACCCGACCATCTCCGTTGGTCCTCTCAACTTTTCCACTGATGAATAGCAGGCTATCGTACAATGTTGATTTCAATGACGTCATTATTGCGGAAAGATTTGACATATGGATAGTAGGTCCGCCATTCTACCTTTTGTATGGACTCATCATTTTGCGGTTTTCGGAAAATGTTGAGCACTTGACTGGACAACATGATAGCCAAGAGATTCCAGGAATAATTTATTCTCCGTTGACAGTTGACGCTGTTTGAAGGTCTTGGTGAAGACTGACGTACTGGTTGGTGATGAATTATTCTTATAGATGACCAGTACCATACTTTCGTTTCAATTCCAAACGAATTATTATTTCTTCGTTTCGAAAATCAATGAGTCTGGAATGTTGGTCGAGCACTCGTAATGTAATGTTGTTTATTTCGTCTCTATGTGCAATAGGTAGATAAATGAGATGATTAGGCATTTCGTCGATTGCGTAACCAGGATCAACATCAACAGCAAATTCGTATATCGTATGAAACGGTGTATCGTTGTAGAAGGCTCCAAACGTAATGTTGCTATCTATATGTATGGTACGTACTTTAATGATATCCACAGGTAGATCGGATGCGTAATGTAAGTTGGGCTTGAGAAGGGTGGACGAAAAACCCAAAATATGAGCCAAGCTATTTGCAGGTCGGAAATCCATGGAGTGTTTCAGACAGAATATTTCACTCTTTAGCGTATTATTGTTCGGCTTGAGATAGAAAAATTCCTGAGGATTTTCCTTGTACGTTTTAGGTACAATATATTTGCTGACTAAAGCTTCAATATCACCAATTTCATAAGATCCAGCAGGAATATCGATACTTTTTCGTTTACATTTATCACCATTTTCATAATAATAGAATTTCGTGTCTTCTTCAATGTTCGGTATACTGTTGTACGAATGAAAACTGAGCAAAGGTAAACTGTATTCGAAATCGGAATCCAATCGAATGGGTGGATTGAAATCGATGGAAAGTGTCGAAGAACGACTCGTTAGAGTTAATATCATAGACATGACTGATACATTCACCCACATGCACACACCTTAAATAATGATTGAAACAACAATATTTTGAATCATTTATTTCTACAATAATAACATTTTTTTGTGAGCTAACAGGACCATAATACATTGCATTTTGTAGCGATGATGACGCAGCTTCATGTCGATAATGGATGAAACATGGTAAACGAATCTGCAAAGCGAATCGATGTTGGTAGTCCTTTGGTAATTTATGCCAGACATCCAATAATTCCCAAGGTTCGGCATTCTCAATCAAAAAGTCAATCGATAGAGTTTTCAGTTCAGCGTCGGTTTAATCCCGCAAAGATTTATGTCTTGGCATTATGAAGTAGAAATTGTAGGCACAGATGTCCGCAATTACTCTGATCAAAGTTTTGATGTCCATCATTGTTATATGTAATCGTTGTACCCCCTCCAAAATATCGTATCAATTCCATTGGGGGTTTGAGATTACCGAAACTATCAAAATATTGTACAGCATTGCCGTTTTTAATGTAAGCTACCCAATGAGTGCCTGCATTCAATTGAGAATCCAAGTTCAAAACAGCACATTCTCGCAGCCGTGGACCAAAAGTTGGCAATGTGGTATTTTCAATTGATGGGCACATTTTTCAATTTCTGAATCATATAATGCTCTATGGGTTAGCTTCAACAGGAGTTTTTTTGCTTTTTCAAGTAAAGACCTCGTCCTTTGCGATGATGTTGTTTTTTTAGAAACAAACCATATCCTCGAGGTGTTTTGCGCAGGTACAAACCGGAACCCAAATGTTCTATAGCTTTATTGTGACGTTGATCTTCTTCAAGTTTCTTTTTGGCATTTTTTGCATCTACCACGGTTTTTGCGATTGCGCTCGCTCCCCTGCCAATGAACCCAAAGCTGAAAGGCCTGCAAATATGGGTATTAGTGGAAGGATTCCTCCAGATTTTGCTTCGAATGGAATTATCCTTAGTATACGTATCTTCTTACGTCCTCCAGCTTTCTGAACAGCCATTTTTGTCGCCTTGAGAGCGGATGCCGCGGATTTCTTTACATCATTTGTTGTGGGCTTCCAATTTTTGATTATATTTTGCAAAATGCTGCGTTGAAATGATTTCATACTTCCCATTCCTAATTTGTGTTTGGACTTCATGACTCCGGTGACGAAGAGAGCGCTCGCTTTCTCACCAAGTGATGCGTCCTTAGATTTCACTCGTTGCCACGCCTTTTTTCCAGATCTTTATCGGCTCGATGTCGAGCTTCAAGAGACTTATCTTGCGAATATGCCAAGTCGTGCTATTTACAAGCCGAGTTAATGGATTAATACCAGGATCATCTCGTGCAAGACGTTCTTGTAGTTTCGTACCAGGACCGCAATACTGATAACCAGGTAAGTGTAATTCGAATGGTAGCTTATTGATTAGCGTATTGACGATACCTTCTCCGTGATAAGTCAACATTTGGAATGATGGATGACGTCAATGTGCATGCTACTTATTGAAGTGAAACTCCCAAACACCAATCAGAACATGGAAGTCGTTCCACAAGACAATACGTTACCCATAGACTACTTGGACTATTTGAATGATGGTATCAAGTATCGAAATAAACATGGCAATTTGTTGCCCAATTCGTTTCGCGCCATCATATGTGGTCCATCAGGGTGTGGAAAAACCAACACAGCATTATTGATATTATTTCATAGAGCCAAATTCGAAAATGTCTACGTGTACTCCAAGTCGCTTTATCAACCCAAGTATCAGCTGCTTAGAGAGATATTGGAAAAAACTAAGGGAGTCGGTTATTTCCCATTTCAAGACAACGAAGAAATTCAGAGTCCAGAGGCGGCCAAACGAAATTCCATATTCATATTCGATGATGTAGCCTGCGATGGTCAGCAGAAAATTCGTGAATATTATTCCATGGGTCGGCATAAGCACATTGATGCCATCTATTTGTGTCAGACGTATTCCAAGATACCCAAACAACTTATACGTGACAATTGCAATATGATTGTATTGTTCAAGCAAGACGAAATGAATTTGAAACATGTATTCGATGAACACGTCTCTCCCGACATGTCTTTCGATGGATTCAAGAAAATGTGTGCCGAATGTTGGCGTGACAAGTATGGAACTTTTATCATTGTCAAGGAATGTGATTTAAATAAGGGGCGATATCGAAAAGGCTTCGACAAGTACATAAGTGTGTGTGAATAGAGATGGAAACGTTATTCGTCAATATGAAACCACTCAGTAAAGAAGTCGATGTTGTGCGCAAGAACAAAATTAATGAAATCTCAAAAAGTATAAGAAAAAAGTAACTAGCTCTGAAATTGGGAAAGTCTGAAGAGGATGAATCTTTACAAAAGTTTTTTCAACCTATATCGAAGCCGCTGAACGATATTGCTGAAATCTCCAAAAAATCGGTGGGCCATTTGAGACATGTCAAAAAGGAGGAGAAAGAGGAAATAAAGACGGAACTATCATTTGATCAATCTCGAGCATTTGAAGAAACACAATTTTTACCACTTGAAGATGTTGCAGAGACGTCGGGAAAGGATGATGAGGTATTCCACGAGTCGCCATCACCGCCACCACCACCACCATCAATAGAAAATATTTCAGAGGAGAGTATGATGGAATATCTGGAGCAATATCCACCCATATCACACAAATATGTCATGAAACACTGGGCTAAAGACGACTCAATCGATAAAATATACGGACCAGTTTATGACGAGTCCTCTTCGAAATGGATTATCGGTAGAAACTACATTGACTTTGATAAACGTGGTAATATTACAACTGAAAGATTCGCATTTCAAAGGAACTCCAGGGCTATATAATTTGATCTTTCTCGATGGACCTGAAGACTTCAATAAGGAGGATCAAGCCTCTTATAAACGTTTGTTGGACGTAACACAAGCCCACCTGAATGCCAGAGGATTCATGGAGGGAACTCAAAAATGGGAATGGTCCGGCATAATAAGACCTATGTATCGAACTCAAACACTTGGTAAAGGTTACGATAGCAATGATGTTGTTGGTTCCAGCACTCTACAAACGAACGCCATCGATACTCATCGTTGGATATATAATGACAAGCCCTTCGAGTATGTGTATTGGGATGATCCGAACGAGTTATGCAATAGATTGAAGCTGCTTATAGCTTCGAAAGATGCTGGAAATACGTCACATGACAATGAAATTACAGCTATATTTAATGAACTCAGACAAGCCGACATTATTCAGTAATAAATCATCATCCATAAATGACATGTATTTCATTCCAAAAATATGATGCCATAAATGATGCATAACTGACTGAAAATCGCACCAAAAAAATGTCAAAAATTTGATGCGTTTAAATGTATAGTTTCGTCAAAGCAATGGCATCGAAAAAAACGTATTTTTCGAACCATCATTTCGTGCAAAAACCCATATGATTTGCATTGTAACACGCTATGAAAAATAATGCAGAAACGACGCGAAAATCGTGTCAAAAATGCCTAAAATTTGATGCGATAAATCGTTCATTTTCACCCCGAAAAACGTATCAAAAATTCAACAAAAATTCAATGCGTTGAAACGACCATTTTTGAACACCGTAATCACATTGAAAAAACACATATTATTGGATCATATCGATGTGTGTCACATTTGCATTATGACTATTGACAAGTTCGGACGTAGCTCAAATAGGAAGCGAAAGCATTCTGCAACATCATCAGTAGGCACTGGTGTGAGTGAAGTATTTGTTACATTCGATAATGGTGGACATAAAAATGAATCTTGGCCCTCAAATTGGGTGAAAATGATTTCATCTACAGTCAATGATGGTCAATTGACAGTTTTGGGTGTTGAAATCCCAAAAACTTCAAAATTTTGGAAATTAAGACTCATTTTTGATGATAGAACATTTGGTGATTCACATTGGAGAAATGTTAAAGAAAGATTGATTTCCACCATAGACTTATCACCTCTAAAAGTTTGTGCTGAATCTGATAAGAAAACAATTTCTGGTCTGATCTACTTCATTACAAGTGTATCATTGCTGCAAATATCCAAATTTAGTCTCAAATATCTACATAAGTTGAAACCGTTAATTTCACAATGAAAATGGTCACTACACACGAAGAACATACCAAAATCCATTATATATTTGTTTGGAGGTTTGCCTACCATGAATCGAGAAGAAAATTTTGGGAATATTTGGCAGTTGATCGAATGCGTTTCAGGAGGCGTATTGAAGAATCTGCGAAACTTATTAATCCTATTTTAAATCAAATACATCGAAAAAATATTTATGAATCAAGATTTTGAATAAATGTTTGTAATGTGTTTAATTTTTTTCATTCCAAATTTTGTTCGAGGCTCAAATCGAGGTCTATATCAAGACCCAAATCGAGGTCCAAGTGGAGGGCCCAAATCGAGGTCCAAGTCAAGACCCAAATCGAGGTCCATCTAAATGTTTACCCAGCTATTTTGACATTGGCGATGGTATACTTGTTGACGATGGTCCCGGTATATCTCAAGCATTCTTGACTGGATTAACTATAAATCGGTTCCATTCGTGAGGTTGCAGTCAATAGCTGGGCTGTTACAAAGAAAACTCTTTGTTATATGTCAAGCTTTCGGTATATTTCGTCAGGAGAACTACAATGATAAGATTATATATCTAGTAAAAAATATATAAATATGGAGAACTTACTAACGTGAGAATAAAATATAAAATGGTTCAAAAACAGATAGAAAAACATTAAATAATTACAGTTGATGAAAATTTTGGCTGACAATGTCAAGTGGGAAAATTCTGAATGATACTCGAATTACTAGATCTTTTATTTTCTTTATCATATTTCAGTAGGTACGTGTAAATTTTACTAAGACTATCAATATCAGTTTATTCATTGAATGTTCTTCGTTATTAATATGTATCATTTCCAAAAATATTTTTTTAGTTGTATTGGTTTCTCTATCTGAAATATTTGGATTTTCAAAATTCATTTTATGATCCTCCGAATTAACATGTTCTGTTAATGCACAAGAATTAACATTTCGTCTACAGTCGCTCTTATGGGAAGTGATGCGACTACTTAAAGGTCTAGATGTTTGTCCTATATATGTTTTAGAACAATCCATACAAGAAATTTTGTATACTAAATTGGATTTTTGTTTATTTGAAATTGGAGCTTTTAGTTTACTGTATAATTTAGATATAGAAGTGACATTTGTTTAAGATATTTTGAGGTTATTATTTCGGAATACATTAATTAATTTTGGTGTTAATTCTTGAATATATGGAAGTGATTTATATATGAATGAAGGTATAACGTTGTTATGTTCAACTTCTTCATTATTATTTTGAAAGTTTGTTCTTTCACAAAATTAAATTCTGTTTACTATAGATTCAGGATAAGAATTTTGGATCAGAATTTTACTGAAATGAGACAAACTTTGGTTTCGTAAATCGGGATGGGTAATTTTGATGATTCTGTTTTTTAATGATTTTATTAAATTGATTTTCATTTTATTTGGATGATAGGAATGGTAATTAATAAATCTATTACTTGATGTTGGTTTTCTGTACCATTCAGTGATGATAATATTTTGTTCTGATCTCAATAACTTCATATCGAGGAAAGGAATAGAGTTGTAACCAAACCATAGAGACTGAAATATGTGAAAATTTCCAACGCCAAGGCCAAGGCCTTCGATACAGTTGATCACGAACTATTATTAAAAAAATTGAATAACTATGGTATTCGAGGCAATGCTTTGGCTTTGATGAAGAACTACCTATCAAATCGAATCCAACGAGTGAAAATTGGAAATAAAATAAGTGACGAACTGATTGTACAAATTGGTATACCACAGGGGACAGTTTTGGGGCCAATACTTCTTCTCATTTACATTAACAGTAAAACAAAAATTAACAATTTCGAAGGTGATATAATAATATGCTATGCCGATGATACTGCTCTAATTTTTACGGGAACATCTTGGAATGAAATAAGGGAGACAGTAGAAACAAATTTACAAAAAATATACATGTGGTTGAATAATTCTAAACTATCACTGAATGTAAATAAGACAAAGTATCTAACCTTCTCCCCTACACTTCGTGATCAACCCAAAAACTACGAAATGAAAATGCATATACCGCTCTGTGATAATCAAGGTAGTTGTAACTGTCAGACCATAGAACATACTACATCTATAAAATACCTCGGAGTTATACTAGATCAGCACCTAAAATGGACGGAACATATCAACTTTGTTACAAAAAGGCTCAGAGTATTAATGCACACATTTCATGAACTACATGACATACTATCAAAAAAAAATCTTATTATACTCTATAACTCTCTTGTCGAATCTATATTAAAATATTGTATTCCTGCTTGGGGTGCAACATTCAAAAATGCTATTAGCCCGTTACAAACTGCCCAAAACATTCTATTAAAAATCATCTTTGAAAAAAATAAACTATTTTCAACAAGAGAGTTATATCGAGAAACCAACATGTTAAATATTCATTCGCTATACGCTTATCACTGCCTAATAAGAATGTTCTATAAACGAGCAGATTTTGCGCAGACACATTTAACAGAAACTCGTTTAAAAATGAACCAGGACGTAAAAATTGAAT
This sequence comes from Leptinotarsa decemlineata, assembly GCF_025532065.1. Classification (NCBI taxonomy): domain Eukaryota; kingdom Metazoa; phylum Arthropoda; class Insecta; order Coleoptera; family Chrysomelidae; genus Leptinotarsa; species Leptinotarsa decemlineata. Next base: position 12,022 of record NW_027412748.1, read on the forward strand.
GCTTCAACAAAACAGTCACCCAAAATTCTCTCTTCTTTCATGGTCCAAAAATATTTAACATCTTACCAAAAAATATAAAAGATATTACATCCTTCAAACAATTCAAAAAAGAAGCAAAAAAGTATGTATATAATCATCCAGAAAAATTTGCAATTTTATAATGTAATAAATACTTACCTTCAATTGTTCCTATATATTGTGTATCTAGGCTCTTCACATACACTACCGGAAACTTACAATAATACCACACCAAGTTTGAGGTTAGGTTATACCCCAATCGAAATGTTCAAATTGTCCAGTCTCTTTCGAATGCTAATTTTGGAATTTTAAAATGATATGTATATATATATATATATATATATATATATATATATATATATATATATATATATATATATATATATATATATATATATATATATATGTATAATCATAAATAATGTAACTGAACTGCATATGCCATCTGAATACAATTACATAAGACATACAATTGTACGAATGACATTCTGATTTGGACATCACAAAACAGGGTATAATTGCCTAGCGTGAGTCTAATTCAGTGAGTCATTAAAAAAAAAATTGAACTGACCTATGTTAGTAAACTTGAGAATTTAATGAAAAACTTGAGATCGGATTTTTATGGCTAGAAGCTACATGAAAATGATTTTTTTCAAATTTTTATCTGATATTCTTCGAAAAATTGTTATAAACAAATGCTTTGTGTGTGTATAGATGTTCAATTCTGCCATTTGTTAGGATAGGTTAGTATGTCTTGTATTGAGAATAGTTATCATTATTAAACACTATTAAACAATGTTTATTTCCTCTTCGATGGTGAATTGGATATTGAGATCATATGAATTAAATACATTCAAAATTTCTTCTTTTCCATCTGCAGATATGGTCAGAATCAAATCATCTACAAAACGATTGATGAATGGAATACGGAAAGATAATTTTTGAATACATTCATCAATTATATAAAACATATATTATATATATATATATATATATATATATATATATATATATATATATATATATATATATATATATATTATATATATATATATATATATATATATATATATATATATATAAGAAAGTAGTCTTTTTGCTGACTAGTCAGAAAATAAGTGAAAACAATATTTGGGTATGCAGCAGGCCAAAAATTTAGTGTACTCTTTTAACACAGATTCCAAGCTTTCGATAATCTTTATTATCATCATCAGGGATGCTACAATAAGGATAAAAAACAGTCATATTTATAAAATAACAATTCAAGCCGACTTACAGTGTATATGAGGTTATGTGGCAGGTTGAAAGAAATATGGACGTAACATATATGAAAAATTACTAAGATGTCACTCAGGATGTTACAGACAAACAATATATAGTAGATTCAATGATATATCATTATATTATCAAATTTAAAAACCACCTGTTCCTTGAAGAGGAAACCACGTGCATGATTCAAAAAAATGGGATATGACATGTATTTCAAAATTAGCATGCGCTGTATACGCCAATTACAGGGCTTAAAACGAATTGACATTCGACATCAAACAGATTGTTTGATCTGTGGCATAAAACCTTAACATTGTTGCAAAATTGATTTTCGGGCAATGTCTGGCTGTAGACATCGCATGTTTAAATTCCATTACATTTTAAAACCAAGTAATTTTTGTATTTAAACAATATCTTAAAACGTATCCTAATGGATTTTATAATAAACAGTAATAATGAGAAAAGATGATGATGTATTGTATATGAAAGATTCAATCTGTGAGACGAATACCATTAGATGAGATTTGATGATTTCTTGTTTTGTGATTATCCATACAAATTAAATAAGAGTAAATTTCACTTAGGTGATTTAAATCAGTTTTTTTATTCATGGAGTTTTGTGAGTGTGCTATATGTACCATTTCTAGGAAAAGCCTCTTGGTAGTGTTTTTTTCGGTTGATAAAATTTTAATTGAATTGTAATCCATATAGTGTCCTTGTTTAGAGACATGTTCACTCAAAGCACATCTCTCCGGGTGTAACCTACTGTCACTTTTGTGTGCTGTGATCCGATCTTTCAATAATCTAGATGTCTGTCCTATATATTCTTTGTCACAGTTTGTACATGGTATACAGTAAACTACATCCGAACAGTTGTTATAGGGAGTTTTGTCTTTTGATTTTGAAAAAATCCTATTGATTGTTAAAACATTTTTGTTTGCAATTTTGATATTATTATTGGCAGACTTCAGGATTCTGGATAATCCTGGGTTGATTTCTTCAATGTTTGGAAGAGATGCATAAAAATTGGAAATTTGACTCACAGTGGGACCTGCAGTTTCTGCATTCAATGAAACATGTGAATGATCATTCACATTCAACGATACTTTAACTAATGTGAATGATCATTCACATGTTTCATTGAATGCAGAAACTGCAGGTCCCACTGTGAGTCAAATTTCCAATTTTTATGCATCTCTTCCATACATTGAAGATATCAACCCAGGATTATCCAGAATCCTGAAGTCTGCCAATAATAATATCAAAATTGCAAACAAAAATGTTTTAACAATCAATAGGATTTTTTCAAAATTAAAAGACAAAACTCCCTATAACAACTGTTCGGATGTAGTTTACTGTATACCATGTACAAACTGTGACAAAGAATATATAGGACAGACATCTAGATTATTAAAAGATCGGATCACAGCACACAAAAGTGACAGTAGGTTACACCGGAGAGATGTGCTTTGAGTGAACATGTCTCTAAACAAGGACACTATATGGATTACAATTCAATTAAAATTTTATCAACCGAAAAAAACACTACCAAGAGGCTTTTCCTAGAAATGGTACATATAGCACACTCACAAAACTCCATGAATAAAAAAACTGATTCAAATCACCTAAGTGAAATTTACTCTTATTTAATTTGTATGGATAATCACAAAACAAGAAATCATCAAATCTCATCTAATGGTATTCTTCTCACAGATTGAATCTTTCATATACAATACATCATCATCTTTTCTCATTATTACTGTTTATTATAAAATCCATTAGGATAAGTTTCAAGATATTGTTTAAATACAAAAATTACTTGGTTTTAAAATGTAATGGAATTTAAACATGCGATGTCTACAGCCAGACATTGCCCGAAAATCAATTTTGCAACAATGTTAAGGTTTTATGCCACAGATCAAACAATCTGTTTGATGTCGAATGTCAATTCGTTTTAAGCCCTGTAATTGGCGTATACAGCGCATGCTAATTTTGAATTACATGTCATATCCCATTTTTTTGAATCATGCACGTGGTTTCCTCTTCAAGGAACAGGTGGTTTTTAAATTTGATAATATAATGATATATCATTGAATCTACTATATATTGTTTGTCTGTAACATCCTAAGTGACATCTCAGTAATTTTTCATATATGTTACGTCCATATTTCTTTCAACCTGCCACATAACCTCACATACACTGTAAGTCGGCTTGAATTGTTATTTTATAAATATGACTGTTTTTTATCCTTATTGTAGCATCCCTGATGATGATAATAAAGATTATCGAAAGCTTGGAATCTGTGTTATAAGAGTACACTAAATTTTTGGCCTGCTGCATACCCAAATATTGTTTTCACTTATATATATATATATATATATATATATATATATATATATATATATATATATATATATATATATATATATATATATATATATTGTTATGATAAGTTTTTTATAAGATTATTCTGTTTTCAAAGTTAAAGATTTTCATATTTTGATTAGTTGAATGTTAAAAGTTTGCATTTATTTTAGTAGTTAAAAGTTGAAAGTTTGTATTTATTTTGATAGTTCGATGTTAAGAGTTTTTCATATTATTATTAATTTGATGTTGAAAGTTCACATATTTTGTTAGTTCAGTGTTGAAAGTTTGTGAAAATCAAAGTTATTCTTAGATGTTTAATTTTATTAGAAAGCCAGATACTTTACCTTTATTCAAATTCTTATCTGTATAATTTGGAGTAATGTTCATTCCCAGATCAGGCAAAGTTGTGACTTATCAGTATTAGAGTATTTCAGATCATTTCCAAACAGCACAACTAACCAGAAACCATCAATCATCGGGATAAATACACTGAAAACGGTAAAGACATTAATACAACATAATAACATACAATAAAACAGATTTACACCACAAATTAATAACAAAAATTCAATAAACACTGACATTAGGAATTTTATCTGAAAAATGGTAAGAACACTCAGTACATGATTTGGATGCAACTAAAGAGTGGCCAATCAGATTGATAAATTGAAAAGGAGGTGTTAACTTCTGAAAAATGATGAATTTTGGATTCAAAATTAGAAAAATTCAAAACTAAATGTGATGAAATGTAATCAAAATTAATCATTATTAGTATTAGTGAAAATTGGGTAACAGAAATCGTAGATATAATATGTGTGAACAGTGAAAAGTGTCAAAATTCAAGAAATTTCAAAATTATTGTCATGAAGAGTGGCAGGCAGGAAAATTTTGTCTGGTTGCCAGGAGGGAATCAATAGAGACGAGAGAGAGAAGCTTTTGAATTGTCCAGACGCGAATTTTTTTGAAGAACTGTTTGAAATAAAAAGGGAAAAGAAAGAGAAAAGGCCGTTTTGCATATTCTTATCAATATAAAACCATCAATAGGAGCCAGAGTATAAATAATAATAACGAGAAAGGATACTTACTGGAGATTTTAGAGTGTCTGGAAGAATTCAAAATTCCAATCAGGGGAAAACCAATCCAGGGAAGCTGTACCAGTTTTGAGGTATTACAATATCATTTATAATCCCCAATCCATAAGAAGAATACATTTTTGAAAATCTTGAACAATTCATAACCTCCAAATCGAATCAAAAGTTTTCCAGTAACAAGGAACTTCCAGTGTGAAATTCTGAACTTTTATTTATCAACGAACTTCATCATTTCATTTACAAGAACTATTATTGGATTTAGTATTAGGAAAATTTGAAAAATTCACTGACATTTAGCACAGATATTTTTAGAATCGTTTCCCACGCACGAACCACAGACATCTTAAGTTTTCAAGTAACTAATTTGCCGTTACACGTAAATTTAACTGTACGGAACACAATTCTAAGAATATTTTTGTTTCAAATTTAACATTTACTGGAACATTTCTTAGCATAAGGTATTTTGGCGCAGTTTTAGGGTAATTTAAGTTTGGTTTGACAAAACATTTACAAAATTTTACATTCATTATATTTTTTTTTAACTTTGAGACAAAGTTTTATTTTCAAAAACACAGACATACAAAATTTCATTCATAACACCTTTCCAAGAATTCTACTTTGAGAAAGAGAGCTGCATGAGCTTCGATTGAGCTGAGCAACCTTAAAGAATAGGGGTAAGATTTAGAGGTAAGAACAGGTATCTGCCGGAGCACTAAGAATTTTCAAATTATTTGAACTATCAGGATAACAATCAAGAATCAAATTAATTGAATAATAAATACTCATCTAATTTTATATTTCAATAACAATATATATAAATATATATATATATATATATATATATATATATATATATATATATATATATATATATATATATATATATATGTATATATAATTCGTGGACACAACACTAAAAAAATACACTTGTTTGCCGAAAGCAGGAAATAACACATATGCACGGAGTCAACAACAGAAGCCAACCGCACATTTGTGTGGTTCCAGTTAGAAGACCTAGAATTCCCTATTGTGCTTGTCAAGTTGACTTGTCACACCAATAGGTAGTTCCATTTATGTTTCGCTTGCGTTTACGCAGCTATTTTTATCAAGTACTTTTCTGGTTTTTCACAATTTGCCTTCAATCGAGGACCGCCTGCCCGGTACTGACGATGCCCAATAGGCTGAAACAGCTGTTTATCGGTGGCTTTTAAATTGAAATCAATATGGGAATGATCAGAAAGTACTTATCTATTCATATTTTGGTTTTTATGGAATTATTTTCCAGCAGCTGACTGCATTAACCTTTCTCGATTTAATATTATTTCTAGAAACATGTTTCCCGATGGCATTTCAGGTTAGCTTCCCAAATTTCTGCTACAGCAGTTGTCGGTTGATTGGTCAAACCACCAACACTGACATAAAAACTTGTTAAGTTGACTTGAATGTCACACCAATAGGTGGTTCCACTTATGATTCGCTTGCGTTTACGCAGCTATTGTTATCAAGTACAGAATGATTAGTGACTGGATTAACTATAAATCGGTTCCATTCGTGAGGTTGCAGTCAATAGCTGGGCTGTTACAAAGAAAACTCTTTGTTATATGTCAAGCTTTCGGTATATTTCGTCAGGACAACTCAATTATGAGATTTATATCTTGTAAAATATAAATATGAACTTACTAGTGAGTAAAATATAGAAAGGTTCAAAAACAGATTTTATTGTTGATGAATATGACAGTTGTTAAAAATTTTAGTTGACAATGTCAAGTGAAAATTCTGAATGATACTCGAATTACTGGATCTTTCTTTATCATATTTCAGTAGGTCGTGTAAATTTTGCTGAGACATCATATCAGTTCGTTTATTCATTGATGTTCTTTGTTATTAATATGTATCATTTCCAAAAATATTCTTTTAGTTGTATTGGTTTCTGTATCTAAAATATTTAGGTTTTCAAATTTCATATTTTATATATCCCACTATATTATATATATATATATATATATATATATATATATATAACGAAGGGAATGAATCGGGTATAGCAGTCAGAGCAGAAAGATTGTAAAACTCTTTTTTCTGTTCAAGCTTTCGAGGCGTTTATTGTCTCTTCATCGGGAACTCTACAATAATTATTGAATAAACAAAGGTTATGGACAACGTGTTCATACTTACGAAAGTGAGGTTGAAGTTAACACATAAGTAACAAAGAGATCCTCATATATGTATGTCAAGATTAAAATTGGTTAAAAACATCATTCAGAATTTTGCAATAATGTGAGATGATTACACGAATAATATGAATAATGAATTTGAAAATTGAACTCAACAGGTAGTCAGACATGATTGAACGAAACATTAAGTTTGGCAGAATTTCTTGTTCTGACCAATGCATTGCTGCCAATGAGATTTACAGACTGTAAAATGATAAATCACAGAGAGTGAAGGTACGGGTTTTCTGTCTGAAATTATTAAGTATTATCAAATTTGTTTCTTTGTTTAAGCTAGGTATAAATCAGGCTGAGATTTCAATGTCTGACTGGATTAATAGTATTTGAATTTTTAACTATGTGACACATTTCTAAGAAAGTTCTTTTTTGAGTATTATTTTCTGAGTCTAAAATTTCAACATTCTCGAAGGAAAAGCATGATCAATTTATGGTGTGATTAGAAAGGGAACATGACGGTTATTACATCTTATGTCACTCTTGTGTGAAGTGATTTGTCTTTTATTTTTACTGATTTGTCAATGTAAATCTTTTCACAACTGGAACATGTTTCGTGTCAATCATGTCTGACTACCTGTTGAGTTCAATTTTCAAATTCATTATTTCATATTATTCGTGTAATCATCTCACATTATTGCAAAATTCTGAATGAATATTACATGTTTTTAACCAATTTTAATCTTGACATACATATATGAGGATCCTCTTTGTTACTTATGTGTTAACTTCTTTTTAACCTCACTTTCGTAAGTATGAACACGTTGTCCATAACCGTTTGTTTATTCAATAATTATTGTAGAGTTCCCGATGAAGAGACAATAAACGCCTCGAAAGCTTGAACAGAAAAAAGAGTTTCACAATCTTTCTGCCTCTGACTGCTATACCCGATTCATTCCCTTCGTTATTCCTTAACTTAGCCAGTCGAGCTAACCTTTCCTTATATATATATATATATATATATATATATATATATTTGATGTTTTCATTCGTCTTCAAAAATCTTACGCTCGTTACACCATAGCATTGATGGATTTCTTCTTCCTAACGAAGGTGTGAAATGTACCGAAACCTTTGTAGCAACCTAGCTATTGACTGCAACCACACAAATAGAACCGATTTGTGAATTATCCAGTCACTAATTCTTTTGATATACAAGGATGTATTCTACCAAGAATCTTATCCAAAATTTTCATCTCAAATCTTAGGTAAACAAAATCTTATTTTGTGAAAGAACAAACTTTCAAAATAATGGAGAAGTTGAACACGACAACGTTATACCTTCATTCATATATAACTCGCTCCCATATATTCACTAATTGACACCTGAATTAATCAATGTGTTCCAAAATAATGACCTCAGAATCTCGAAAACAAATGTCACTATTGTATTTGAATTATACAGTGAACTCAAAGTTCCATTTTCAAATTAACAAAATTCCATTGTAGTATACAAAATTTCGAGTATGGATTGTTCTGAAACATATACAAGATCATCATCTATATCTCTGAGTAGTCTCATTACTTGATATGAGAGCGACTGCAGACGAAATTTTGATTTTTGTGCGTTAACAGAAACCGTTAATTCGGAGAATCATAGAATGAATTTTGAAAACCCACATATTTTAGATAGAAATTGATGCAATTAAAGAATATTTCAAAAAATGATGCATATGAATCACGAGGAGCAAAACTTCACTCACGCCATTTAAGTACTCAACTCGTTGCCGTTTCTATCCCCACTGATCCAGATGAAATCATAACTGATAATACTCGGTTCCAATCAGCTTTGTAGATAAATAAACTGATTAGTTCTAATTGAGGTATAGCTTCAAGAGCTTTTTAAATTCATTCACTGGAATTTTATCCTTGTAGTTCAAAAAGCAATCTCCTGATAATGGCATGTAGAACATCGTACACACTAGAGAAATGTTAGAGACCGACATATCAAACGGCTACTCTGTTTCAACTCCATCCGAGATATAAATCGGGGGTTGCTTGCAAGCTGCGAGCCAATTCTGGATTCTGGCGCCTGTTCAGTATATTCTTGATGTCATTCGGGAGAGGAGATCGCTCGATTCTAAGCAGTTTCCAGCGTTTATCGAACTTTTGAACTCGTTTCGACCATAATACCACGTAAAATTATTCAAGTGATTTCGTTCTTGGTGAATAGACGTGAGAGATCGAAGGTTCTCAGTTATATCACTCACCACTCATATAAGGAAATATTCCACCGGACTCTTACCAGGTATGTTGATTCAATTTAATTATTTTATATCATAGAAATAAAAATATTTCTGGTCGAAAATCTTCATAAGTGCAATGTCCGAAAAAACTGTTGAACTGAACGAAATGAATTCAGTTTTGGAAGTTATATGAAAAAACTTTTCACATAACCTAGCTCCATGGCTGGTGGTGAATCAACTGGAATCTCGAACAGTTTTCATTAGGATGTTTCCTTTAAATCAGATGTCAATTATTTTGTATTCGTCATTTTGAAGATCCGAATCCAGTTTCAACTGGTTGAACGATGAAAAAATCATATCAAGTATTAAAAATAGTGATATTAAGGAACTGAGAAACATCATCAGAAGCCAGACTAGAGTGTTAACTGATAGGGTATCACTTATTTAAATTTCTTGTATGGAACATTTTTCCATTCATTATGTTCAGTTGTTACCAAAAATATAAGTGACTATTGAGCATAAGCTTGCTGGTGACTAAAAATGTTCTGGATATTCCCCTCACATAAGAAGATCTAAAATGTTTCGCAACAACGGTCTTATATTTTCTCTATTATTAACACCTCTATTATCAACCGGGTACCGAATTGTGGATTTTCAAACAATTGCAGAAAGACAATTTTTTTTTCAGTTGATACTTAATTTGTCATTACATAAAGTGATACACTGTTTGGAACCTATGGTGTTGTTAGAAATAACCATTAACAGTTGTTAATTTTTCAATAATTATTCATATTTCTTATTTTTTTTAAACCCGTTGTAGAAACTGATTGGAGCATTTCAATTTTATATAATATATAAAAATCTCATCTGACAGGAGAAAGTTGTTGGAGAAAAAACGTCAAATTGAAAGAAAGAGATTAATATTGAAATTCTTTTTTGAGATTTGTTTGAATTAGGGACAATCGTAAGTTGAATAATGTTTGTTTAAATTGTTCATTTTCTTATTTGCGTTCTTTTCAGGAATTTGAGTATATAGAGATATACATTATACATTGTTATGTGTTGAATAAAATTATTTGCTAGTAAAACTAGTTACAGTGGTTTATTGATATATACTGCAAATTGGCCTCTCAGTAACCTATTCAAACTAGGTAATCTCAACAAAGCTCAAATTCGATTTGGTCTACAGTATAGGTCCAGCTATAAATGAAAGAACAAAGCAAGGCCACTGTCTTATATGTAATAGACCATATCGCAATGAAAGAATGGTTGAATGTACAAATTGTATGAAATGGTTTTGCTACGAATGCGTCAAGGTGACAGAAGCTGTGAGTTTAGATCAACATTGGAGGTGTCCTCTTTGTGGTAATACTGATTCGAAAGCTGTAAAAAATAAAATGTCAGAAAATTCCCGTCTATCCCAGTTAGACAATAAATCAGTAGCTTCATTAAATTCTATACCTTTGAGAAGCGTGAAAAGTACAAAAAGTAGGTCGAGTACAAGTAGCAGACGTAATTTGGAATTGCAATTATTACAAGAAGAGAGAGAACTATTAAGGAAAGAACGAAAATTGTTTGAAGAGTCGCGAAGATTTTTAGAGGAAGAATCTGAGGATAGTCAAGATATAAACCATGAAGAATTAGAAAAAGCTGAGCCATTGGCAAATGAGTTGTTGTCGCTGCAAATAGAAAGTGGTATAGTACCAAATGAAAACAAAAAGTAGAAATAGAAAATATTCCTCATAGGAAATCTGAAAATCAAAAGAAACAGGAAATCAAAAATCCAACTCTTAGTCAAATAGGTACGATGCCCTCGAATATCCTTCAGTCACACAACATCAATACGCTGCACGACGATCCACTCCTAGTGAATTGCCACCTTTCAGTGGAAATTCATATGATTGGCCTCTTTTCATCAGTAGTTTTGAAAGATCCACAGAGCTTTGTGGATTTGACAATAATGAAAACTTATTGAGGTTGCAAAAAAGTCTCAAAGGTACAGAAAAATGTGCTGTATCCAGTTTTCTAACGTTACCTGAATGCGTACCCCAAATTATTTCCACTCTTAAAATGCTCTTCGGCAGACCAGATCAAATTTTGGAAACTTACATAAATTCCATTAGATGTCAAGCACTCCTAAAACAAGAAAAACTGGAAACTCTAGTTGAGTTTGCCTTAGTAGTCAAGAATCTATGTGTTACATTACAAGTTGGTAAAATGACTGAATACCTAAATAATCCCATGCTAATGCACGAGCTCCTGGATAAGCTTCCTTCACAAATGAAGGTGAACTGGGCCTTACATCGCAGTACTCTGAAAAAATGTGATGGTCTGATAGATTTCGCAGACTGGATGTATAACTTAGCTACTAATGTATGTGCTGCCCACTTTAGCCATTGCAGGGCGTACCAAGCAAAATCATCACAATGAGCAGACAAATATTCATAGTTCTGGGTCTGCATTAAGAAATGATGTGCAGTCACATGACAAAATAATAAAGTGTAAAGTATGTAGTGAAACCTGAAGATATATATCGGATTGTAAACAGTTTCAAGAATATTCCATAAATGATAAAATGGAAAGTCGTCAAAGACTTGAAACTGTGCAGATTGTGTCTGAAACGACATGGATTTCCCTGTAAATATCCAGTAAAATGTAATGAGAATGACTGCCAACGGAAGCATCATCCACTTCTTCATAAAAACTTTGAAAATGTTCAACAGAATTCATTATCCCAATCGAATGGAAACATAAGATCGGAAGTCAACGTTTATCATCAGAACTCTTCACTAAGTGTTCGTTTCCGAATATTACCCGTTACCCTCAAGAATGGAGATAAAGAAGTAACAACGTTTGCCTTTTTGGATGAAGGTTCATCAATATCGATGGTAGACGAAGATATCGCAAAAGATCTCGACATACAAGGAGAAACGGAACCTTTGTGTCTGAAATGGACCGGTGAACAGAATCGTATTGAGAAGAACTCACGAAACGTACTTCTTTCAATCATGGGTAATTTTACAGGTGCTAGGCTATTCAATAATCGTTCTGTACGAACAGTAAATTCCCTCAGCCTCCCGCAACAAACTCTAGACATGGCAAAACTCACCGTTGATTACCCTTATCTGAAAAATTTACCCATTAAGTCTTATGACAACGTCAAGCCCCGTATATTGATTGGATTAGATAACTGGGACTTAGCTGTATCGCTTCGTGTCAAAGAGGGATGTCAAGGCCAACCTATCGCTGCTAAATGTAGATTGGGGTGGACAGTATTTGCGCTGTTTATCCAATCTTCAGTTAGGTGAACAGTTCATCAATTATCACATCTGCGAATGTGAAGACACCAAAGTGAGTAATGAAGTACTCCATGACACAGTAAAGAAATTTTTCACAGTTGGAAGTCTTAGAGTTAGAGCTACAAATACTATTTCCTCCAAAGAACTCAAGAGAGCAGAATACATCATGCAGTCCACAATAGTTCAAGAAGAAAAATTTTATAAAATTGGCTTGATATGGAAATATGACACCGTTAAGCTTCCTGATAGCCGTGAAATGGCCCTTCAAAGGCTGGAGTGTATAGAAAAGCGAATCAGGCATGTTCCAGAGTTGGGTGTGAAAATAAATTCACAACTTGAAGACTTCATTGAAAAAGGATATGTGAGAAAACTCACTACAGGAGAATTGGCTCAGCAATTTGAAAGAGTTTGGTACTCGCCCATGTTTCCTGTTTTTAATCCACCAGGAAAGTTCAGACTCGTTTGGGATGCTGCGGCAACAGTAAATGGAATTTCATTGAATTCATTACTCCTGAAAGGTGACGATCAATTTTCTTCGTTACTAGGAGTATTACTAAGATTTCGAGAGAGAAGAATTGGATTTACTGCTGATATAAAGGAAATTTTTTTGAGAATTGGAGTGAGAAACGAGGACCAACATACGCAACGTTTCTTCTGACGAGATGGTAATCCTAATAAACCCCTGGATACATATATCATGAGAGTTTTGACTTTCGGTGCAACATGCTCACCCAGTTGTGCGCAATTTGTAAAAAACACAAATGTACAAAAATTCTCTTCAGATAACCTGAGAGCTGTCGAATCCATTACTAAAAATAATCACGTAGATGGCCTATTAGATTCCATGGTTGATGAGAAGAGTGCTATTGAGATTGCGAAACAGATAGCTTACATTCATTCTCAAACCAACTTTGAAATCAGAAACTGGCGTTCAAATTCACAAATATTAATGAAGACAATGAATCGTTCTTCTCAGAGCCCAGAAGAAATCGACATGAATATGGATTCCGAAGAAACTACAGAAAAAGTTCTGGGCATGTGGTGGAATTTAAACACGGATTATTTAGTACTCTCTCTGAATTATAATAAAGAAAACAAAGAAGTTTTTCAAGGCAGAAAAAAGCCTACAAAACTGTATTTGAAAATTCTTGGAGCCACTTTCATTTCTCCATTTACCCATACTGGTGTGGACTATTTTGGTCCGATGAATGTAATGATTGGAAGACGTACAGAAAAACGTTGGGGAGCATTATTCACATGTCTAACAACTAGGGCAGTACATATTGAAGTAGCTCATAAATTAGACCATGATAACTGCATCCTCTGTTTTAAAAATTTTATGAACAGACGAGGCACACCAAGACATATACATTGTGATCGCGGAACTAACTTTGTCGCAACCGAACGTATTCTTCGTGAGGAACTTCAAAAACTCAAGACGAAAATGATTGCAGAATCGTTCATAAGCCCTGAATTATCATTCCATTTCAACCCATCAATATCACCACATATGGGAGGTGCCTGGGAGCGATTAGTCAAGTCAATCAAAATTGCATTATATGATGCCTTGCCAACCAGAAATCCAACAGATCCACTGCTGAGAAGTTGTTTGATAGCTGCAGAAAATATTGTTAACTCCAGGCCGTTAACCTATCTTCCACTGGACTCTGAAGAATCAGAAGCACTAACCCCAAATTACTTTTTAGTTGGTTCTTCTAATGGCGACAAACCCATAGTGGATTTGGATGTTAATGCAAGATTTTGAAATTTAGATTTTTATGCCGGGAGCAGTTCGCAAATAAATATTGGCGACGATTTGTTGCAGAATACATACCCGACCTATTGCTGCGATCAAAATGGTATGAACCAGTACGACCACTACAAAAGGACGATACAGTAGTTATTTGTGATAAAGATCTACCCCGTTACAATTGGCCAAAAGGAAGAGTGATAGAAATCAAGATGTCACGTAACGGGCAAGTAAGAAAAGCCAGTGTTCAAACTTCGGATGGTATTTTCGAAAGACCAGTAGCTAGCTTGGCTTATAATGTGTGGACAAACCAAAGGATGGTACACCGTTTCATTTCGAAAGCGCTGTACCGGGCGGGAGTGTTAGAAATAACCATTAACATTTGTTAATTTTTCAATAATTATTCATATTTCTTATTTTTTTTAAACCCGTTGTAGAAACTAATTGGAGCATTTCAATTTTATTCGTTCAATGTTATAATTCATCCTGTATATATAAAAATCTCATCTAACAGGAGAAAGTTGTTGAAGAAAAAACGTCAAATTGAAAGAAAGAGATTAATATTGAAATTCTCTTTTGAGATTTGTTTGAATTAGGGACAATCGTAAGTTGAATAATGTTTGTTTAAATTGTTCATTTTCTTATTTGCGTTCTTTTCAGGAATTTGAGTATATAGAGATATACATTATACATTGTTATGTGTATAAAGGTGCCCTGTTGAATAAAATTATTTGCTAGTAAAACTAGTTACAGTGGTTTATTGATATATACTGCAAATTGGTCTCTCAGTAACCTATTCAAACTAAGTAATCTCAACAGGTGTAGTAATGATTACTGGAGTTTTTCCCCAACACCAAATCGTTATTTTTAACACCTGTTTTAACACGTGTTTCGATCACAAAGTGATCATCTTTAAGAGGAACATTAAACTGGAAAAACTTGCAAGGCTAACGCTATTTATCTATACAGGTGTACCATACAGGTATACCACACATACAGGTATACCACACCTTTGGTGTCTTAAATTAATTTTACAATTCGCCTATCTTAGACAAATCAAATTCTACGCGGATGAAGCCGCGGGCAACAATTATTAGAAATAACTCGAAATTGTCTATTTGTCCAACAGGAATCAAAAAGTAATAATTGAGAGTTGATATTTTGAAATAAGTGAAACCCGATTTGCTTCAAATAAAATTCTTTTGAAACATGAAAAATAATAATAATTTCGGTTCGAATCTGTATATTGAATAATTTGCAAGTTGGCTGTAAAAAATGTGGAGGAAGTATTGAATATCATCTAATTTAGCCTGTCACTTGAGTTCATTCTACGGGGCTCTACGGGAAGTGCAGGAATTTCTTCGTCTATATGGAAGTTGCAGAATGATGATTTTCATAAAAATCAAAATAATGTTGGAAGATAGAAAAATCAAATAAAAATAATCGAAGCAAACATTTCCTGTGTAAAAATAGAGAGCACTTATACATAGAATTTATCATTGATTTTAATATTCATCACTATTTTCAACGAAAAAAGAGAATTTGAACTTTGTATGTTTTTTACCACTTCTGTTTGAAACTAACGTTACTGTAGTTTTGTCCTATAAAGACATTTTCATTTTTATACATAGTTTAATGCTCAGATTTGAAAATGTCCTTATAGGACAAAACTGCAGTAATGTTAGTTACAAATAAAAGTGGTAAAAAACATAGAAGTTTCAATTCACTTTTTTTTCGTTATGATTTCCTACCACGGCTACATCCATCAATTTATTGATGAATAGATAAATAAGTACTTTTCTGATCATTCCCACTTCGTTCTCAATTCAAGGGCCACCGGTGGACAGCTGCTTGTACGTGTTTGTACGTATCCGATTGGGATGATCCGTCGCAAGTTATTTACCACTATGAAAAGCAGGAAATAATCCATATGGTCGTTAAGACCAACCGATAGACCGGACATGTCTCTTCAGAACGGTGTGAATCATCTGAGTATCATTACCGAACAAATATAATTCCAGCTAGTCATGAACTCTTTCTGCAATTGATTAAGTGAGATGTCAAATGCGCCACCTGCAGACAGAGCCAGAAAACAACTCCACAAACACATACTCCGGGGTGGAAGTCGAAATAATGAATAATATTCCGGAGAGGTGCATATGATATGCTCCAGGTTCAGGTAAAAACACCTTACCCCTTGCCTCTCATGTAGACATACGACTTTGTAGGTACGTGTGGCAGATACCCAACGGAAAAACAACAACTAACCCAGCTAATTCCGCACAGAGAGTTGAAGTAAAACCATCAGGCACCTGTGCAAAGTTTTCGAATCTTCCGAATCATTCCCATATTGATTTCAATTCAAGAGCTATTGGTAGACAGTTGTTTCAGCCTATTGGCCATCAATATGGAAATGATCAGCATGGTACTTATCTATTTATCTTTTGATTTTGATGGAATTATTTTTTAGCAGCTTGACTGCATTAAACCTTCTCGGTTTCAAATAATTTTTAGAAACATGTGTATTCGTTTTCCGATGGCATTCCAGAATAGCTTCCCAAATTTCTGCTATCGCAGTTGTCGGTTGATTGGTCAAACCACCAACATTGACATAAAAACTTGGCAAGTTGACTTGCATGTCACACCAATAGGTGGTTCCACTCATGTCTAGCTTGCTTTCACGCAATTATTTTCATCAAGTAGTTTTGTTAGTTATTCAAAAACTCAGAACACGGAATGGAACCCGAAAAAATAACAAATCATACTCCGTGAAGATCTCCGATTTAATATTTGTATATATGATTTTCAGTTCTTCTGATGGGAAAAAGCCAAAGGTGTCATATAACTCGCCGCGGAGAAGAGGTTATCAACTTTTTTTTCAATTAGAAAGGTAGGTCTTGTGACCATTCGCTCGAAAGGTATTTCCATTATTCATATAATGACCTTCACTCTATATGATGGAATCGGCCGATACTTGATAAAAATCCATAACGTATCCAAAAAACACTTTATTGAGAGATTTTCACTAAACAGTTGCACAGAAACACAACATGTGTTTCGTAATACGATGGCTTCTTCCGGCGTGTCTTCACTAACTCAATCTACATATTCAATTTTTTATATACTTTTACAATTTGATGTACTTGAATTTCAAGTACCTGAGTCATACCTAGCCAATTAATGTTCAAAGTGTACCTGAGTTTGTAATGAATGAAGTGACGTAAGTTCATGACTAGGTGAGTTATTTATTTCTTTTTGGTGTTTCGGTAAATTACCTGAATTCTTCAATTTTTTTATTTATGAACATTCTAAATGACTGAGTTTTGAACTCTTCTGAATGTAACACGTCATATTCATGATTAAACTTATGTCCTTCTGATAGAAAGGGGTTTGCAAATGTGAAACTGGTGTTTCTTCAAGGAACTACTTCGATGTTCTTCAATTCTTCAGAAAAAATTCTCCATGTTTGGTCGATATAAATTTTTGTGCAAAACTGAAGTTTTATCTTGTTTTCAATGAATTTACTCCAACTATTGTTTGTTCGAAAAAGCCATTGTATGGAGAAACATGTGTTGCGTTTATTGTAAAACTGTTAGTGAATATCTCACAATGAAATGTTTTTTGAACACCTTCATCGTTTTCAATTCCGATTTTGGTGAAGTCATATATTGTTTTTCTCTTTCATGCATATTTTTTATGATATTAATATGATGCTGTTCAAAATATTCAGAATTATCTGAACGCGCCTCTGTAAATTATTAGTCACTGAAATCATAAAAAGAATAGACCTACAAGATATTAACAGGTGAAAGCTCTTGAAATTGCATTAAATGTTCTTTCCAGAAATAATTCCAGAGGCAATATAGTAGATGCACATCGTATGTTCTGGCCCACTTGGGAGTGGGGGGAAACGTCATCGAAATCGACGCAGGATGGAACGAGTATAGTAGCGATTTGAGCGTGGAACTCCGCCCCTCGGCCCCCTTGGTACTTCACCTAACCTATCGGCCCCCTTGGTACTCCACCTAACCTATCAGCTCCCTCGGCCCCCTTCAGTCACGTGATTTTAATTGAAAAAAGTTTATAGTTATGAGATTCGAACCTGGGTCGTCCGCGCTGTAGACATTGTCCTTAGCCTCTACACCATCGTAAGATATTGAAGTTAACTGCGAATGTTGGGTATTTATAGCGTTAGTTTTGTCATGACCGAAATTGACTCATTCATTATACTTGACAGCATTTTTTTTAATTTCCGTAGATTGTAATCGTCATTATCATATTGAAGATAGGAAAATATACTTAGATTTGGGAAATAATTGATATTTCATGTAAAGATGTGTATGTGTGTGTAAGAGCGAGAGGCGCGTGTGACGTAATCGATGCACAAATTTACGTGGCTTTGCTTATATTGAGAGATTCATTATAATAATTTATCGTACAGAATTGTTTCATGTCCTGTTATCAGTAACCGCACAAAAATAAGCGCTCGATTCATCGATACAAAAGTATATGGAAACAACAAAAGTTATAGAACACACAGAGTCATCTATGAGTCACTAGCTGAACTATCTATTGGTTGAAGGACACTGTAAACACTAGACTCATAAGACGGCATCTGTCAAATGTGAATACATGCCAGCATGGCAGGTTCGGCGTTGCCAGTTGTACAATAAATCAATGTTTAAGGAGTAATGTAGCGTTGCCGGTTTTGGAATTATTCGTGAACTACTCGACGAAAATTGGAAGCGCGAAAATGATAAATTTTATAATAATGAATCAGATTTAAGAAAAAATATGACAACCTGCGATCCGTCATTGTATACGGGGTGTCTCAAAATACATCATTGAAAACAAACATGACGTCGAAGTTTACAGGGTGCGTCAAAATATATTTAAGAAAAAACATGTCGGTTCAACAGAATTCTAGCATTCCAACATGCCAAAAGGATACTACGTCTCGTATCTTTGTTAACCAAGTTAGCATCATCAGGAGAAAGAGGAGATCCAAAAGTGTCTCGAGAGGTTGAGCGTTGTGGACTCAACGTGAGGGCAATGGGAAAGCGA
Source organism: Leptinotarsa decemlineata (assembly GCF_025532065.1). Classification (NCBI taxonomy): domain Eukaryota; kingdom Metazoa; phylum Arthropoda; class Insecta; order Coleoptera; family Chrysomelidae; genus Leptinotarsa; species Leptinotarsa decemlineata. The sequence goes on from NW_027412748.1 coordinate 31,292, forward strand.
AGTATTCGACAATGACATTTCAAAATACGTTGTTTTGCATGAGTTTCGAAGGAAAACGATGTTCCGTACGTCGTTGGTAAACAAAAATTAGTAGTATAATGGCATTCAGAGAATACAGACGTAAAGTAGAGGAATTTGAGAGACGTGTCCAACGAATAAGTAAAGATATTCAATTATATGAGGAAAAGAAAATGGTTCTCAAGCAGTTGAATAATTTACACATTCAAGACAAAGTGTTCCAGCCTCAGAGTGTAGAATATGTCGTCAACGGTGCTGAAAAACAAAATTTTGTACTTCCGACTACAATAATTTCTGTTCAATATGTGAACGTACCGAATGTGGGTGAAATTCCAAGGAAATATGCGATGAGGCTAGTGTAAATAATGGAAATTGATTCGTTCGACATCAGTCAATGAGGGTCAGTTAGCAGTATTTGCGCAGGCGCAATTCCAAAGAATACACCATTCAAATGTGAATTGAAAAATATATTTCAAGATCTTCGTCATTTAAAAAAAAACTGTTGAATTTGTTCCAGAATACGCAACAAGGCTAGAGAAAAATTTTGATTAGAGTTGTACAACAATTATGAAATTTAATAAAAAAATGAAATACTTTTATTGAGTAAATGTTGTTTTTATCTCAAGTTGATAAAAATATATAATATAGGTATGCAGCATTATCGCTATCACTTATTGATAAAGCCAGAAACGTGGCTCAAAGTGACGAAACAAAGGCTCTTTGTTTGATTGCATAATATGTCATCACCTATTTTCCTATTCTTAACCGAGGTGACATTGATCACTGTCAATGCCGAATCAGCAACCAGAGATATGCAGTTCTCAGATGGCTCAAAAACCAAAGAAGGCTCAGGATGTGGAGTGTACTCCAGATCACTAAGCCTGATTAGGTGGGTGATGGGAAGGAATACCAGCGTGGTCCAAACAGAACTGGCTGGTATCTCAATCGCCACAAAAGAAATAACCAAGAAAAGAATTTCTGGCAAAAACATAACAATCTGCACTGATAGCAGACAAGCACTATTAGCCTTGAACAGACACCGTGTTACTTCAGGGCTAGTACTAGAGTGCCACCAAGATTTAGCCAAAGCCTCGGTAGATAATAACATTATCCTGAGGTAGGTTAAAGGGCACGACAGGAGTAAAGGTAATCGCATTGCCGACTCTTTAGCCAAGGAAGCGGCTGGACTAAGAATTTCAGGACCAAGGTGGCACCCACGGCCTGATGACTTCGACAATTCCGGAAATAGTCAAAATTAACACCCATGCTCAATCTTTAAAGAGATGGGATGAAATCAAAGGATGTAATCTTGCCAGGATCACCTTGGGCGACCCTGGGAAGCTGGCGCCGAAGAAATATCTGGCGATGACCAGGAAAAATCTACGCCTTACAGTAGGATTTCTGACTGGCCACTGTCAGCTAAGGAAACACATAAATAATATGGGGCTGCACCTCTATGCAGGATGTGTGAACAGGAAGATGAGACTGTCAGGCATGTCCTGTGCGAGTGCCCGGAGTTATCGTCAATAAGAGAGTGTGTGTTTGGCGAGTCTTGGCCTACACCTGCCGATATAAAGGAGATGTCTCCCAGCGACCTGTCCACCTTCTGGAAAGGACAGGATAGACGACGACCTAGGAGGACAACTCCTCTGGAGGATGATGCAACGAAGAAAAATATTTTTCACAACATTATCGGCTAACCACTAGTTGACAGAATTATTCCAACAGTAGCAAAACATGGAGAGTCAGTTGAAAGAGTTGATCACTGTAACACTGCAACATGCCATATATTTGGAGACTCCACTTAATAGAACTCTAGCATTTTTGTTGAGACTGGCACTAGATTCTTCAAAACTTGTAGGTTTTCGCTGCCATCCCAAATAATTTCAAGCTTTTAAATTATGAGTAAAATTTTATTCATCATTGAAACCGATATTTTCACAAACGATATTAAACTTTCATGACAAAGAAAAGTTTTCCATCAGCTTGTGAGGTGAAATATTCTCTAATTGAGTTATTTAAGAACTTATACTAGGAAATTCTCTTTGGTTGATAGAAGAGAGGCATTACTCTTTGAAAAAATATCTGATTATGCTATCATGAAACGATGAATCAGATTATGAAATAAATATTTATTTGGTTTGATCCCTGATATAACTTTTGGGGACCATGACTCCTTTCAACCTTCAGAATATTTTTATCAAGCAACTCTCTAACAAAGTTGGAAGAAATCTAGAAAAGATGTGATCTTAGGTATGACTACAATGTATACCAGTATCCCACAAATATTAATTCACAGCCACTTACATATACATACAAATCAACAACTCTTCACAAACATACACGCAATTGAAAACTTGCACATAATTTCAACAACTTCACCTCCAATACCTTCGACCTCGTTATTCTTTGGTATCAGACCTTTTGAACTTTTGATCAAAATATTATAAATTACACTATGTCGCAATCTGAGGAAAATCGGTTTAGATCCGTTTTCCATTCGATTTGAACGGGGACCTTTAGAGATGAACTTTTCAAGTAATGAGATGTAATTTTAATATTTCAGTTTGATGTGTTCCAGGATTTTCATGAATATGCACAACGATTAAAATACTGAATTCACTTAATTTAGCTGTCGAATGTTATATGTAAAAGAACTTCGATTATTTTTTTCCTTTATTCTAATGACCTGATTTTGACTCAGTCTTATAAATTTCGCCAATCGAAATATAACTCGAGAATCTTCGGACCAGACATCAATTAATCATGCACTCAGCAAATAAACGGTATCAGGTACTTCCCAATTCAATATGATGTCCTCCAAAACCTTGGTCGGTAGGGTCTTTCGGGTGGAGCTCACAGTCCAGCGGGTATGCTGGACGTCCTTTTCCCACGACCCATACGCTTCGGTGTGCGCGGAGGCGTGCTCAGCAACGCCGACTCCGCTAAACACGTCAGCTACCGCCTCAAGACGTCGAGACAGCCGGCAGGCCTCCCGGACCTGAGTCCCAGGGATTTCGGGACCCAGACTCTGTCCGAGCTCGACGGGAGGTTGTTTTGTTGCGTTGACTAGCTCATTGTAGGTCTCGATCTGTGTGAGCAACCTCGCCCGCCATGAAGACATCCCCAAGCTACAAACTGCTTCAGGATGCCCCCCTGGCATTCCACCTCCCCCTAGCACTTCCGCTAAACACTCTAAACACCGCCCTGGGGGCGTCGCGACGCCTGGCGTCGGACGACCTGTCCTGCTTCCTCGCTTCTGCGGTTTTCGCCCGCCGGCGACCCATCGAAGATACATCCCTCGGCGGAGTACCCATCTCCAAGGTACTCATCCCTGATGTCGATCTCCTCACTTCCGAAACACCTAGTGTTTCGGGAAACCTCGTTTCTACGTTTAACGCCCGCCGGCGATTCTTTCCTGAAGATTTCTTCGTTGGACTCGAAACGTCCTATGTTTCGAGTGTACTCGTTGCTCTGGCACGAACTCTTTGTCGTGGTTGACAATGGCTTTGTGTATTCAAAATTCGTCAGTGGTACAGGATGGCTGTACACCCTGTACATATTCACTTTAGGTGTTTCTACATATGTAGCTAACACCTCTCGTTGTCTGAAATTCTCATAATTGTCAGACAGAATTGTCCTGTTTGGAGGGATTCCATTCTCCATCTGTTTCATCGCCACCGATCTTGGTATAGCGGAATTTCGTGTCGACTTTAGCATAGCGCGGAGCCCTAACTGGGGCGCGCTTTGAACTTTCGAAGTTTTTCCCTTATTGGGACGCTTCTCGAGAAACATCTCCTGACGTTCTCTAGCAAAGATTTCGTCGTCCATCCTTCTCGTGTTTGGGGTATTTAATGCTCTAAAAAGATTCAACACAATCTGACTTCCCGATAATTTATCGCGAATTGAGGACTGAGTCCTTTGAGAATTTTCGCTTTGTCTATCTAAACGACTTGCAATGGAGCCGAAAGTGCCACGGTTTTGTCGCTCTGCGACCACGGAAGAGGTGCTAATGTCCTCATTGGTAGAAAGATTTCGAATAGCATGAGACATCCTCAGACTAGATGTCTCAGCTGGAGTTCTGGGAATACTGTGTCCCGCGAACACAGATTCCATTGGGGGTTCTCGCTGTGTCGTAGAAGTCGCACAAAGGCGACTGAAGTTGTCTGAATTAAGAATGTTTCGGTCGAAGGGGTTGACCTCGCGATTGTGCACTGTCGTATCCCTTGCAAAGTTTGCTCGCGCTTGTGCCCTAGTCTGCATTTTTCGGTTTCAAAAATCCCTACAATGACTCTGGCTTGGATATAGACAGAGGGAAGGATTCACGGAAAGCTAAATATTCTAAGTTCACTCTTGTTCGCGAAAACTAAGTTCCCTAACAAGGCCTACAGAGTGAACTGAGCTAAATATAAGGATCAAGGAGCCTAACGGTTGAACCGCACACTAGGATGAGGGCCGTCCGCAGGAAGTTTGGAAAAAGGGTTTCGTTGTCCTGGAGGGTCCCAACGGTAACGTTGAGTCGACAGCCCAGAGGCTAGTCTAATGATGGCTTGACTCCCCCGAATTTAGGCTCTAAACACCTCGATCTTTAACACCGCTAGGTGATCGGGTGGACTGAGCCCGGGCAACTTTAGTGGAGACCTACTCTTCCTTTGTAGGATTTTGGACTGCTTCCCCTGGCGTGGCGTAAGGAACCGTACTCTGGAACGAAAAAAATTCCGGCCACCAATCCGACCAGATCTGAGTCCACTTGACTTTGGGAACGCAGCACCTCCAAGTCTGCTCAAGTCAAACCAACACTGTGTCGGAATACGGAGGAAATCCCTGAAACGTCTCCTAGAAAAATCCTCCTGTAAATCCCTATTCGAAAATTATCTCTATCGAGTCCTGAAAAGGACCAGAGAACGAATTCTTTTGAAGATCCTAACAAAATCTAAAAATCCTCCAAGAAAATCCTCAATGTCCAGAACTAAGTCCAATTGACTTTTCTGCTCCTATCCTCATGTGTCTCTTAACAGTTCTGAAAAGAACCCGAGACTACGAATTCATTTAAAGAACCCTAAAACGAAAAAAGTATTTCTCTATTTGGGTCTGAAAAGATCCAGAGAAATTATACGAATTCTATTTGACTCAAAAGCCACCTGAAATCGGAAAAAATGTATTAGTAATTACGAATTCCTTTTAGTTCTAATAAGAACTAATAAAACAACGAATTCTCCTAGTTCAAAAAAAAACTAACAAATATCAGTAGATCCTTTGAATTATTCCAGAAGAATATCCAACAATCCAATAATGTAATCGCTTTCAAATGTCAGCCAAGTAATATTTCAATCGCCAGTCAAATAATCGCAAGTATATGAGTCTTTTCAAATATCAATGTTATGTGCTCTCAATCTGAAAAGTATCTGAACGAATAATGCAAAACTCTGCATATTTATATGTTTGTGGACGAGCTCCAATCGGCCAATCATATCCTCAAAAAGTCACGTCCACTTCGATCGACTAAAAAATCAATAATCACACCATTCCTTCCAGCCAATCAGAAACCGGCTAGGTGGGGTGAGTATGCCCTGAGGCGAAGATCGTTGCAAACAAACAACTTGCCTAACGGAAGTTTAACGGAAATTTGCGATTTTCCAACTTTTTCTCTGAAAAATTTCACCTTCATATTCGAATAGTATTCAACAATTCGAAACGAAACTACTGATGAAATTTTTTTGATATCTCTATTCCTTCTATTACTTTTGGCTGTGAAATGCATTTGAAATTCTAAGTCCAAGATTAGGTAGAAGCTATCGGAAATCGATTCCTCCGATACTTCAAATTCCCAATCTGACAAAAATCTAAATAAAATCTGAAATCGCTACAGAAATCGCTCGGGAAACAAAGCAAACAGTTTTGTTTCACGACAATGACACTCGAAAATGACTGTCTTTCATTATATCTTTCCAAAACATTCCACCTATAGATACTAATTCAGCCTTTTGTATTTCGCTAGTTCGCGTAAATAACTCATTGAGATACTGACAACGCAGAAATTAAATGTCGCCGTTGAAAGTCCAACTTCGTTTGGCCCACGGCTCGATGTACGAAAGTTACGAAAACATGAAGCGTTTCAAAGTTTGTTGAAAACATGACTGTTTCTAAATTCTTTGATGGTTTCATTAGCTGTTCATGACAATGGGTTTTCGAAGTTGCAACGAAAATTGTTTAAGGGATCACAAAAAATGGCCTAGTCTTGAAGTCGGTTATGGATAGGCAGAACCTCAGAATACTTTAGTATTTCTATATGATAAATTTGATGTGGAATCCAAAAATATTACGAAAATACTCGAATTACATCAGAATCATTTTACCTGAATTTCAAAAGTAATATGAATACCAATTGTGCAACGTTTTCAATTGAGATATAGTACTGGAGTTTTTTACCAACACCAAACCGTTATTTAAACATCATCATCAAGTGATCATCTTCAAGGGGAATATCAAACAGTTTGATATTCCTCCAGAAATATCCACTACTACACCAAAAGTTTCAAACAGTGCATCACAAGTTCCCAATTAAAATCTTTTAAAAAATAAAGGATTTATTGCTTTGATGAGAAGTATGCGCGAAAACTCACCTTACTAAGACGCCACCCAATGTGATCGATAGAGTATTTAGAAACATCAAAAATAACAGAACTCCCAACAGAAAAAATTGAAATTCAATGATGCCAGAGTTCAAAAACTTTTTATTCATAATTCAGTATCAGATAAATAGATATTAGTGCATTCATCTATCAAAAATAGCATCAGAAGTTCAGTTCCTTCTGTTCCCAACAATACTGATACTGAATAAGCATGCAAAAGTTCGATTTTTGTTTTCTTCTTTCTCAAGGACAGAATCATTCAAATGTTGCATTTAAGGCAGATGTCATACTACTAATGGAATCGTAACCCTTTTATATGTTATGAATGATAATGATCATTATGGTTTCATTGGATGGAATAGAATTTGAGAACCAACAAGCAAAGTTTGAGTAAATGCCGTGCACTCAAAGTGTGTACTTCGATCCAAAAAGTAATTTCGTTTCATAAATAAGACTGCAGTTTATCGCATAGTTCATTCTATATTAACTGAGAATACAAACATGCCGGTACATCAAAGAAAGTAACATATCCGATTCAAGCAAGTGCACTGCAATTCATCCACAAAGTCACTGAGATATTTCTACCCGCTTGGTCCCTTGAGGATGCCGCTGAGGAATAATTGAAACTTGCGACAAATAACTTCAAGAGAGGCGGCCGACGATGTTCATCATATTGTCTTGAATATAGTATTAATGGGCGTCAGACTGGGGGTAATAATATAATTTTTCCATTATAATTTGCAGGTATAATTCGCCTTCTGATGTAATTCAATTTCATATTGATAATATCAAATTGATCGTAGGTCTGATAATGGAGATGAATGAAGTATTCAAAACGTCACCAGATAAGCATACAAATATAATAGGTTTTCGCGGTTAGGAATTTGCACATCTGAATTTCAGGTTGAGTCCCATTGCATGTTCAACGTTTCGGCGTCGACTTTGAAGCCATTTTCGAAAAGTAGAAAACTGTAGCTGTACTGAGAGACACACTTTAGAGTTTCGATGTTCTGGTCTTGTCAAACCTTCGAGACTATGACCCAGGTTTCATCCAAATAAAAAATAGTTTCTTTCCCATTCTAAAATCTCTGATTTTTTTTATTAAGATGCTCTTACTATCTGGTTTTCCAAAAGTAAAGTTCAGCTCTTGTAATATCTCACATGATCTAGTTCTGCTTATATCAGCAAAAAAAACTGTCTTCACGAATAACTGACAGAACATTATTCAGTGTAGGTATTTTTTTATGTAAAAAGAGTATACTGTTCTCCTAATAGAATTCTTAACTTTTTTTGTCGATAATCAAACACTTTCTGCCAGTGGATACTTTCGGCTCCAAAGAGCTGTTGTTTTCCTTGAGTTCCTCAAGAATTCTGAAAATTGCCGATCTATTGACACGGTCATACTCGCGCATTTTTGCACTACATCCTCCTTACTTATTATTTCAGGCGGATACTGTATTCCTAAATAATTTTGAACAATTATAACAATTGTTTTTTCATTTATATTTAATGCTGACAGTTTCGGACGCTTCATAGTTCCCAAATAATCAGATTTTTATTCAACGCGCTCTCGAATTAAAGTGAAGAATATCACTAAGACTAGAACTAACTCCTTCATCATGGCCTTTGAACTCCCAACAGAAAAAAATGTAAAATTTGCTTTCTACGGAAAAAATCAGGTGGGTCCTATTGATGGGTGCAGTGTGTCATTTGACGGTATAATTCAGAGGAATATCCTATTATACCACCTTCAGAAAAACAAAGTTTTTTCAAACCCCTTCAACTCATTTGTTGGAGAATGTCTTGGATGGACATATTTCCATATTTGTCGTAATTGATTTGTTATTTCGTTTGTTATGAATGAGATTTTTCAAGAATAAATTTTGTATATTCATTTATTTATTTTGTTGAGAGCGAATGATTTGAATGCAGTACGTTCATGGCACTAATATATATGTATAGATATACTGCTGTAGATTCCCTCATTTCTGGACAAGCTATAGATAAAGTCACGGTAGGAATCTCTGATTTTTTTATGATGAGACTAGTTTCTGAGAGCTTTGATGAGCTTTTGTTATTTCTGAGAAAACAAGCTTCAGAGAGCTCTGATGAGCTTCTATGCCTTCGAGCACCTCCCGAATGGGGCGATAAAATTCTTATTTGTTTCTGTGAATCTGATCAATAGAGTACATCTGCATGGTGTTACGTTGTTCAACTGGTGGAAGAGAAATTTGGTTTTGGAATGAAGTTAAACCCCCTTCGGTATATTCCAGAACCGTATTGGTATGACCACTCGCTAGCTCAGCAATTTGGGGGTGAGTATGGAGAATAAAATCCACCAAAGGGTGCTGTTCTTGATATTTTACAAAAACTTTATTGAATCTTAACAGGTTTCAAAAAAACAATGACAATATCAAGAGAGAATAATATGCAGTATTTGTATCAACCAAAGTGGTTTTGAGGGGTATTTCTCAAAGCAGATTAATATATATATATATATATATATATATATATATATATTATATATTATATATTATATATAGATATATATTTATATATATAACAGGAATGCTTCCGTGCCTGTGGGATCACACTGATTGAGCACGTTACTTAACAGGAATGAGTTCAACAAATCTATCAATAATAATTCTATTCTAAGACTGAATCAATTACAAAACTCAGTATCACAATTTGATACAATTCAAAGTTACACTGAATGACAAAATAACAGTTTGATGCAGCACTTTATGAAATAGAGGGGCAAATCGTGTTAGGCAAGTCTCTAGTACTCGTAAAGCGTTAAGGATGCTAATGATTACGCAATGCGTTGTTGAACAAACTGAATCGGTGTCAAGCACAACTGCGGCAAGCTTGAGGCATTCTTGAAGCTATAATAATTGATCGATCAAGTGTGTTTATATGCCGGATACGGATACGGAATGCAGCAGGATACAGCGGAATGCAACAGGATGCAGCGTGCATGCAAGCTCACAATGGTATTTTCTAGGTTGTGACATGTATTGCACCAGTTAGGCCACAGCAAAAAGAAGCGGACTCACCAGGATAAATCAAAATGAATAATGCTACTGCTACTTATCATGCGGGTCCGTGATGTCCAACTTAAATGCAATATCTAACAATGGCGGCTGGTGGTCTGAAGCGGCCGTTTCTTGAGGCTAGGGCAAAACACCAAATCCGACCTTTTGTCGGGATCCCGTACCAGCAAACTCTTGTACTCGTACTCGGGACTCTCGAGTCTTTCCCTTACGGGACCCAAAATACTTTGGAATGCAACAATTTCTCAAAATGTTAACAAAATTAGGAAAGACTCTTGTTTCTTCATCGTCTCCACGAACCAACTCCCTTCTCTCCTCTTTTATCCCCTTCTCTCATAACCTATTTCCGCCTTTCGAATTCCTATTTATTGAAATTCCTCATATAACACTTTTTTTGCCTTTAGACTTCCTATAATTGATCAAGGTGATTGTTTGAATGTTCATAACAGTCACCTTCTATGTAACACAGCTGCAGCTATTTTATAATTCGCCTGAATCAAATTTTACCGCCAGGAAGTAAACCTGACTAGTTCGGTAGTCGATCTTTCTCGACCGGCTTGCGAACTACGACGGCAGCAAATGACAAAGGCAACATCTAGGTTTTGTTTACTTTTCCAAAAGCGTCAATTGAATATCAAAACAGGAATGCCAAGTAAGTATTGACAATTGTAACATATTGGCCTTCCCTCTACACTCATTATTTTCATCATTATATAAATGAATGAAGATATTTTGACTTTTCTTTCTTTTCTGGAGTATCAAGTTTGTTTATAATAATAAATTCCTATAAAATGTTCCTTATCAAAGGTAGACAACCAACCCTACTTGGCAGTTGTAGTGTGGGCTACCTATCTGAACTGATATTAGTGTATTTACATAGAATAAAATAGCCCAATGTTACTTGGCGGGAAACCAGCACGTAACATCCCCCCCTTAAGCGAAGAAAATTTCGCAGACATTTTTCAGCTGGAAAATAGTCTATTGTTCATCATCTTCAGAAAGGACGCTAAATGTATCTTGAACTCCATCTGGTTTCAAATCTTTAACGTTCCAGATCCCATGAGATTTACCCTTAGTATCCTTCAGTTCATAGGCCCATGGCGATACCTTCTTGAGGATCGTGAACGGACCGATAAAACTGGGAGCTAGTTTCGCTGAGAAATATTGTGCAGCATTGGACTGGAAATGTCCCTTTCGTCACACCTTATCCCCCACGTCGTACTGAACGTTACGGTGACGCAAATTATAGTGATTTTCTCCTTTTTTGAAAGCCTTGTCCAGACGCGACCTCACCTCCTTAAATATCCTTCTGAAATGTTCTGACGAATTTTCCAAACTCAAACTAGGTTTGGCATCAGGAAGGTTGTCTATCAAAACATGATCATTGCCATGAAGGCACATTTCTCTCCCGAAATTTACGTAATATGGAGTTTTACCTGTACTTTGGTGAGGGGAAGTACAAATGGCACATGCTACTTTCGGTAATACCTGGTCCCACTGTCGATGATTATGTTGAATATATCCATGAAGCATCACCTCAACGGTACGGTGTTGACGCTCACATGGATTACCCTGAGAATGATAAAAGGGGGTTCGAGTAGACTTGACTCCATATGCTTTAAACAGTTTTCCCATCTCGTGACTAATAAATGGCTTTCCGTTATCAGATACTATAGATCGCGATACTCCAAATAAGAGAAACACATTTTCCTCCAAGAGTTCAACTATGGTTTTTGCATTTGCCAATCGCATCGGAAAGAATAAACAGAATTTTGAAAAATAGTCCGAAATACTCAACATATAGCAATATCCGATGTTGACTTCGGCAACGATCCCACCACATCTACAGATATAGTTTCCCATGGTTTTCGAACAGATGGACGACCTGATAGAAAACCTGCCGGAGCCTTCTGTTCCGGTTTTTGGGCTAGACACACTACACAAGAGTTGATATATCGAACAATATCTGATTTCATTTTAGGCCAGTAATATTTGCAAAGGATTCGCCCATAAGTTTTATGAATGCCGCCGTGACCTGAAGTGGGGTTGTCATGATTTTCTTTCAAGATATTTTTGCGATGACTTTTGGGCACCACTATTTTCCACGAATCTTTGCACCGTTTGTAGACGTAATTTCATCGCATCGCCATAAAGGAAAATTAAGTGGATATTTCGATATTTTATTCCTCATTTTTGAAAGCCAGCTATCTTTTCCGCCTGGAAGAAGATGTGGGTTTTTAGTATCTATCGTATCCACGATAGGCACAGACCGGGACAGAGCATCTGGCACGACGTGGTCTTTGCCCTCTCGATGCTCGATATCAAAGCTGTATTGCTGAAGCTTCACGCTCCATCTGGCTAGTCGCCCTGTAGGATCCTTCAGATCATTGAGCCACTTGAGTGCAAAATGATCCGTGATAACTTTGAAATGTGTGGCTTCGATATAGGGACGGAATTTCTCTATCGCCCAGAGAACGCCAAGACACTTTTTTCGGTCACACTGAATTTCCTTTCATTTGGAGATAACTTATGATTCTCATTTCCATCGGAGTCTTCCTGAGTTAAAACAGCTCCAAGTCCAAAGTCACTGGAATCTGTCTGCACACAAAATGGACGTTCAAAGTCGGGACAAGACATCACGGGGGCTGTAACTAACATTTCCTTAATTCGGGTGAAAGCATTCTCGCATACATCATTCCAGGCAAATTTATACCTTTCCTCAGTAAATTAGTTAAAGGAACCACAACCGCGGCAAAATTCGGTATGAAACGACGATACGAACTTGTCATTCCGAGGATTCTTCTGACCTCCTTCACATTCTTCGGTCTTGGAACATTGAGAATGGCTGACACCTTATCTGGATCAACATGGAGACCAAGTTTGTCCACCACATACCCCAGATATTTCAGTTCTGAACGACAGAAGTTACATTTCTCCCCTGATACTTTCAACCTGCCTTCTTGAGTCTACTAAATACCTCCTCCAAAATTTGTAAATGTTTTTCGAATGTTTGAATTACTATAACGCTGTCGTCGAGGTAGACGAATACAAAGGGTTCCAAATCAGCACCAAGACTCCATATATCAACCTTTGCCATGTAGAACTTGAGTTATGCAGGCCCATTGGCATGCGTCTGAACTGGAATAGACCCCGACCCGGAACGGTAAATGCAGTTATGGGTTTAGATTCCTCAGCGAGCGATACCTGCCAGAAAGCACTCTTTATATCAAGCGAGGTGAGGTAAGCCGCATCTCTGAGCTTATCCAAAGTGCTTGAAATTAAAGGCAGTGGGTAAGCGTCCCGTTCAGTAACCTTATTTACTTTGCGGAAATCTATACAAAATCTATAAGAACCATCCTTTTTTTTGACCATCACGATAGGTGACGCCCATGGTGATGAAGAAGGCTCTACTATACCTTGCGTAGCATTTCATCTAGCTCTTCATTTACGTGTTTTTGCAAAGCCGGTGATATTGGATAAAAATCTCTGCTTGATTGGCTCTGCCTTGGTTCGTATGACGTGACTGACCAGGGACGTGCAACCAAGTTCCAATGACACATCCTTGAAAATGGATTCTATCAACTTTTCCAGCCGCGTTTTCTGAATACCTGACAGAATGCTCATTATGGTTATACTAGCAACTCGAACTTCCATTGGACATTGAGAGAAAGTCCAATTGTTATTCCTGAGATCTGGAACCAGACCAAGTTGACGCCAAAAAATCCGCTCCCAATATCAATTGATGAGGAAAAGAAGGTATCACAAGTGTTTTCAGGATGACCCCCAATCCAATACTCGAAACGGAATATCATAAAAGCACTCACCAAGCATTCACTACCGTTTGCCACCGTGCAAACTTGGACCGTAGATGTATGCATGTTCAAATTCAAGCTTCGTATAACTTCCCAACTCTCCGACCCAATATTGTACGGGATGATCCGGAATCGAGTAGTCCTACTAAATTGATTCCCAGAATGTTTACATTAGGATAAGGTCTTTCATCTCCTGAACATTAATCAACACGTAATCTAAAATGCATTTGACGTGAGAGGGACTCTCTGAATTGACCGACTGATTGATTCGCGAGTCTACGACGCGGTCTGTTCGCGACCCGATTCCTCGTTTCCCGATTCCTTTTTACATTTGTCACACGTACTGGCAGTTTTGTCTAACGTTCCGCAGCGATAACACCTCAGAATTTCAGGTGAATCGCAATCTTTTGCCATGTGACCAAAATGGCCACAATTGAAACACTTTACATTCTGGAATCTCGTACTATGGATTGCTGCCAGCGCTACTGAAACCACTCGCTTCTTCTTGAAACTTCCCGCAGTGGTGATCTCTGTCGTATTCTACATGCACAGCGTCTGTTCGGTATCTTCTAGGATTGTACATAAATTCGGTTTCAGTAACAAGGTTTCTGTTCGTTGGAGGAGGTCTCCAGCGTTGAGTTCGCACATACAACTCTTCTGCCCTTCTGCCTAACTCCAATAATTCGGAAAAATGTAAAATTGGATCCAATGGCAGCCTAGACTGAATGTGGGGCAGCATGCGTTCTCGCATTAACTCGACTCTCTCAGCCTCTCTTGGTTTGGCTGTGAGTTTCCCAAATAAACTTTCCATATTTATCAGGTAGGTTGAGACATCCTCACGTTGACCTGGGTACGACTTCGTATGTCATTCCAGATATCCTCATCGTAACTGGCAGACCTATGAAGCCGTTTCAAAATGTACGTAACATCATCCCAATAATTCAGTACTTCAGATGTATTTCTGTACTAGTGTAACGAGGTACCCTTCAGAAGGATAGGTATATATTTGAGTAACTGAGATTTTGGGATATTACAAGCCACTCTCAGTTCCTCTACACGCTCTATGAAATTGGAAATACTCATATTTTGATCATCAAAACTGAGGTTCCATTTGGAGATCGTGTTAAAATGTCGAGCTGACCCATCATCCCCATAAAAGCGGTCATGCTCCAGGTTTTCTTCCGAAAATCTGGGATAACGAAGATGACTCTCGTTTCTTATCCGAAAGTTGTTACCCCAGTCCCCATTGACTCTATTACCTAAATAAAGATTATCTGGCGTCGATCCAGATATATATGGGGACTTGTTATTCTCGTTTCTGTTCAAAAACAGTTGAGGATTGATATCCTTTGTAGACAGATGAGATGCCGAGAACGATACACGACGGTGTAGAGGAAAAATCTCAATAATGTATCAACCCTGACCCTGACCCAACAATGACCGTTGCGACATGTTAACAATATTATCGCCTTCGCCAGCATTATTGTGTTCCTTGTGTTGCGGATTGGTTTCTATATCGATGATTTCCTGATCAATCGTATCTAACTTTTCACATAACTCCACGCATCGAGCTATAAGCTCATTTTTCCGCTCTGAACACCCTCAGCAGCTATCCTACTAAGTCTACCCGAAACGTGTAACAGTCTTGATAGAATGCGCGAACGTTCATTTCTCGCGTTTTCATGATCAAAGTTATCAAGTTGTATCTGTAGCTCATCTAATTTCTCAACACATTTCGCGATTTCTGTATCAGCATCTAAGTCATAGGAAAAAGAAGGCGTGTAACTGCCCCGTTTTTCTAGATAAATTCGTTGCCTTAACCGCATACGCAATTGAACGACCGTTCCCGATTCTGGTAACGCCCCTCTAACGCGAAGCTCATAGGCTAGTTCATCCGCTCGAAGTCTATTCACTTCCATGTCGATAAAGAAATGACGACAAGAAAAAAAACTCTTAAAGTTATCCTCTTATTCGCTTTTCAGAAGCGACTCTCCCCCTTCCCGAAAGAGAGAAGACAAACAAAAAGAAAAAAGACAACTCGACGCGAAACACCAACGGAGTCTATTGCTTTTCGATTAAAGTAATATAAAGAATTCAAAAATGAGAAAAAAAATCTTCCCTTAGTATTTATATTACCTTCTAGATGACCTTGTATATGCGTTAGTCTGAGTACTTACTTGTGGACCATCTGTAAGGGTCCGTACCCAAACAAAAAATAAATGCAATGTATAATGTAGAGGGATAGGTTTACCAATATGAAATTCCACCCTGTATATTCACCTATTACAAAGTAAACAAAATCTATCAATTTGCCAAAGAAAAGTAAAAGACAAGTTATGATCACAATAACCGACAACCTGAAAAAAACGTAGAATTAAAAAAACATTTAAATAAAAAAAAACAGACCACGATAAAAAACAATCTTCGCAAAATGTAACGTAGAATGCTTGCTACACACTGATTTATATGAATAAACATTTGTCAGATACCATTACTCAACCGCACTAACAAGTAATAAAAAAAACCACCCTTCCACTGTGGAGCTGTATGGGCTAGCCTTCTCTCCTCTTTTACCCTCCTCTCATAACCTATTTCCGCCTTTCGAATTCCTATTTATTGAAATTCCTCATACAACACTCTTTCTTGCCTTTAGACTTTTTATAATTGATCAAGGTGATTGTTTGGATGTTCATAACGGTCACCTTTTACGTAACACAGCTGCAGCTATTTTATAATTCGCCTGAATCAAATTTTACCGCCAGGAAGTAAACCTGACTAGTTCGGTAGTCGATCTTTTCGACCGGCTTGCGAACTACGACGGCAGCAAATGACACCTATGACAAAGGCAACATCTAGGTTTTGTTTACTTTTCCAAATGCGCCAATTGAATATCAAAACAGGAATGCCAAGTAAGTATTGACAATTGTAACATATTGGCCTTCCTCTACACTCATTATTTTCATCTCTTTATATAAATGAATGAAGATATTTTGACTTTTCTTCCTTTTCTGGAGTACCAAGTTTGTTTATAATAATAAATTCCTATAAAATGTTCTTTATCAAAGGTAGACAACCAACCCTACTTGGCAGTTGTAGTGTGGGCTGCCTATCTGAAACTGATATTCTATGTAAATACTAATGTGTATTTACATAGAATAAAATAGCCCAATGTTACTTGGCGGGAAACCGGCACGTAACAATGGTTCAAAAATGAAATTAGGAGACCAAAACAAAAAAATAATATATTTTTGGGATTTTTTCTGTAATGTTTGCAACTGGAAGTGAAGTAAATATGAAATGAAATAATATGAAACTTAGATCGGATACACTGTCCAGTTCGAATTTCAACATCCTATTCATTCAAGTGTCCCCGAATGTGATAATCATTGCAAATATAAATTTCAGAGGTGAACTAGAAAAATGGCATTTCTGGCTGGAAATTTTCCTAAGGTGAACCTGATGTACTATTTTTACCTCTTCAATACTTTTTGTAGCCCTGACGGCTACTACAATTATGATTAGTTTTGTTTGGCATGATAGAAAACACTGTTTGAAAAACTCATAAAAACTTTGGTTTCTTGCTTGATTCATAATTCATTTGTCAATTCACAAAAATTCATGAAAATAATCGAAGATGCAAGGTTGCGAGATGGTGAGATTAATTTATCTTTCTCACTTTCAAGTGTTTCCATACTGAAAACAATCGAATATCTGTAGAATTTCGAGAGAGAAATGAACTGTGTGGTGAAGGAGTCGAGGAGAATATTCAGCTCACACAAATTTTTATGGGACAGAATTGCTTACAGTTCACTAATTGTTTTTACAAGCAGCATCTGGGTACGACTATGTACAA